>NC_079202.1:36321345-36428845 GCF_026745355.1 Beta vulgaris subsp. vulgaris | reverse complement strand
GTAGAGAAGAGATGAAAGGGTGGTGAGTTACTAGGTTTTGGAGGGGAAGAGAGAGAAGAAGAGAGGGAAGATGGAGAAAACACGGATTTGAAAATTTAAAAAATAAACTTAATTACATGTCGAGCAGGTTACAAGTTATTTGACTCATTAAAAGTTTAAGTGATATCAAAGTTAACTTATTCTAGGATAATAAAATGATTGACTTACTTTTTAGCGCAAAGGTTGGCTTATTCTTGACAATTTTTCCTAAAAAAAATCGCCTTATCTAACTATGTAAAGCATGAGATTTCGAAAAATAAAAATACTCGTTCTTGTTGTTTAAACTTTCTTTTCATAATTTTTATTGAAACTAACATATTCAGGAACTAATAATAAGGTGTTTGTAAATCTGATTTCTTTTTTTAACTTGTACTATGCTTGTTCATAACAACAAAACTTAAACAACTATATATAAGTATTATAAAATCAGAACTAAGAATAAAATCATCATGAACTACTAATATAATTGTAAATCTAATTATTTTAACTTATACTATACTTTATTTATAATAAAAACTTAATCCAGAATATGTATAAGAATTACAAAATCAAATTTTTTTTATAGTGCCGAATTGACTCGCCGTCGACAACCACCGGCGACGGAATTCACGTAACAACACTAGCCACACACCACACCACTCGCGCACACACCACAACCTCGACGCACAACCCACAACACTTGAACCACACTTCAATTCGCACACCTGTAGCACTCGTCGACCCGCACATTATTACCGCACACACCCTCGAGCCACACTTTGCACACCCACAACACTCGACTCGGCGCAGAGTCTTGCGTCGCACCCTCAACTCGCACATTGCATGTTGGATTACAGTCTTAAATATGTAGTTGGAGAGATTGTGTGTGGGTATTTGTCCCACATGGAAGGAATAAAGTGTTGTTATTGTCTTTATATTAACTCATGTGATAGTTATATTAAATTGGATAATGGCCTAATACTTGGGACAAGTTGAGCATCGGGCTTGGTTGTGCTTGTATTTGGGTTATTAATATACAATTATATATTTCTAATCAAAGACTAGCACTTAGCACTTAAAGTTTTTATTAACATTTAATTTACTTTAAAAAACTTAACATTTTAATTAACATTAAATTTTCTACCGAAATATTTTTTTATTAATTATTATTTTGGATATTGGGATAAAATTTAATTGTCAGTTTCCTATAACTGCCATCTAATTTTACCCCAATATATACCTTTTGGCAGAACGTTATTTTGTCATCAGTTTTTTTTTTTTCTGACATTTCTTCACAAAACGTATTCTCTCAAAAAAAAAATCTCAACCATGTTCATTGAGGATGGATAATCTTGTTGTAAATCCATTCTTAGATTAGGGAATCCTGGGGATAAATTAGTGGTTAATCCCATTAGTATAATTGTGAGGCTAATATTATCCTAAGGACAGATAAATACTCGTCCTAGTATGGAATTCAGTTTTTGTTTGCAATTACTTTGTATCTAACACCGCACACACAACACGACCCTCGCACGACCCACAACTCGACTCGACGCTCGCACACCACACACATAGCACGACTCGAAGGTTGACGAAGACACAGGGGAGGGGAGGAGAAATAGTGTCAGAAAAGGAGAAAGAGGTGTGATGAGGAAGAAGAAGAAAGAAAAGAACGCATGAGGAGAAGAGGAGGAGAGATCTAAAATCTTGGGGTAAAGGAAACACGATTGATCGAAAAAAATAGGATTTTATCATTTCTATTTTATTTATTTGGAAAAACAAAACCGAATTATATAGTTAGATATAAAAGTAGGTTGTATAGCTAAATTATAATTGTACTTACCCAAACAATTTTTTTTGTGAATAATATTATTCGTTAAATAAAAATACTTTCAACCTTAGTCTTTATATTTTCTTATTTATAAAAATAACCCCCAAATATATGGAGTACTACAATTAATATTCAATGATTGAACCTGATATATAAATTCTTTCACTTTATTTGAGCACAACCATTCTTCAGCTTTATATTTTCTTGTCTTAATACTATATTTGAATAATGATGAACAAACAACTAAAAAAAGAACAAAACATTGCTTTAAGATAAAAATTTAAAAAAATTAATTTTTTTTATTAGACTAAAAAATTAAAAATATTTGTTCTAATCAGTTTTTCGTAACATTGATGTCTAGCAATTGATTAAAAAAAGGTTAATATGACACACACGCATAACGTGCAAAAAATGCTTGTGCTAACATGATCTATCTAAATAAGGATAAACATTCCTCCCCTTGTCAACAAAGAAAACCAATGTTTAGAAGGGAAGATAGAAAAAGGGAAACGAGAGAGAAATTCGATGACATAACTTTTTTTAATGAAATACTAATAAATAATTTAAGATGTCAATGATCAAAGATATGCATTTACGAACATACAAATCCTACATGTTACAACAAGAACAATCCCCCTCTTGAAACATTTAGGTTTTGATTGGCAAAAGGAAGGTCTTGGGGAAAAATTAGATTTTGAACTCATATTATTAGACGATTTGACTAGTCAATCATCTAATTTGAGTATTTGGTAAAGAGAGGTTTCAAATAGCTGAAACCAAAAAAAATCTTTTGAATAAGTTGAAAGGAGGAGGAGGAGTTTTTACCTTAAATGTTTGTCGTTTGGGAATGAGTGGGCCAAGTTATATTTGTGTATAAAGTTATTGAAAATTACATTAATAAAAAATAAAAAGTGCAATAATTGATTATGCCCCAATGTCATCATTGGTCAATTTCCAAAATTTTCTAGCAATCAACTATCAACTAATTACTAAACACTTTCATACAAACAGATAATACAATCAACTATTATGGTGTGTTCTTTTTACCTGAATAACCATGAACTTATCTGAACTGAACTTATTGGACCTGAACTGAACTTATTGGACCTAAACTGAACTTATTAGACCTGATTGGACCTGATTCAACTTATTGGACCTGCTTGAACCTTATTGAAACTTATTGGACCTGATTGGAACTTATTGACATGATTGGAACTTATTAGACCTAATTGGACCTGATTGAAACTTATTACATCTTATTGGACCTGATTGAAACTTATTAGACCTTATTGGAACTTATTTGACCTTATTAGACAAAAAAATTGATAAGTTATAACATAAATATTACCCCTAGCGTACTATCCCTCAAAATTTAATATGAAATAATAATTATCAAAATTTACCCTTTAAAAAAATAATAATTATTAATTATCTCTTATGATAAATAATTTAACAAAAAAAAAATACTATTTATATACTTGCCTATATACAACTTCCACCACTAATATATCTAATAGTCTTGTTAATAGTAATATGAATAATAAAATAATACACAATAGTTCAAGTATAATACTATACATTGTGGTAATGTAATTCAAATTTTTTTAGTAATAACATAACTAATACTAATATGAATAATAAAATAATAGACAATAATACAAACATGTAATAAAATAATAGACAATAATACAAGTATAATACGATATAATCATTGTGGTAATTTAATCAAAATTCTAATTATAACATAATCAACTAATAGTGATATAAATAATAAAATAATGGTTAATAATACAAATGTTTATTAATCATTGACTATTTGGACCTTATTGAAATTTATTAGACCTAATTATACCTAATTGGAACTTATTGCACCTGATTGGAACTTATTGGACCTTATTAGACCTGATTAAAACTTATTGCGCTAATTGGACCTGATTGAATTTTATCTGAACTGAACTTAACTTCTCTGAACTGAAACTTAATTTATTAACGTAAAAAGAATGCATCCTAGTGAATACAATTGCCAAATAGGTTCGAGATTTTAATCTGAAACTAGTTATTAGGCCCGGGCTATGCTCCGGGTAAGAAAAAATTTCAATTATTAATATAATACTTTATGATAATAACACTAAATACAACTTAGCCTACTGGTTAGAACTTTAGTATAGTATTTAAGGTCTCGTGACATATTTTCTTGTTTTCGCACGCTATATTTGTAGGCAAATGTTATATGTAGCCCTTAGGGCTACATATAAGAATTAATATTTGCTTAGATTCTTTCCTATTTCCCATAAGAAATAAGTAGCTCACTAAAAAGAAAAAAGAAACCAATAAATTTCACTTGCCCGTTAAAACTCCAATTACCCAAGCTCAACTTCAATTACCCAAGCTCCTACTTACGTAATAATTAACAATGGCGGCATGGCGCAATTCCGTTTCACAACTTTGGCGCTAAATACTCTATGTTCATTTATCTTCCATACTCTCTGTTCATTTATCTTCCATTACTCTCCTAAGAAATATAAAACAAAGTTTTATTCTCTACTCTATCTATTGCTTATGGATGAAATACAATTGAGCAAGCTTTGGAGAATCGTTTAGTGAAAGATAAAGGTAAGTATTCCTACCTAAATCTGATCATATATATGAGTTTTTGTTGATTAATTGACCATCATAATTCATATTTTGGAATTAATTAAGAAGAAGTTGTTGTTATCTTTTTGCCCACAACTTGTTTGATGAAATGTTTGCTTATTTTTCAGCTTATTTTGAACTCATACAATTTTTTTTAAAAAAGCTTTTTTCTTTGAAGATTAGCATTTTATGCTTGTACAATAAACATATATGTGGGATTATAGAAATCTTGGACCAATATATATATGTGTTTATTGAAAAGTTTATTTCGTGTACAGATTGTGCTATACAATAAACATATATGTGGGAAGCATTTTATTGAGATATCTCCCTGACTACCTTTTTGTATAGTTTATATTATTGTTATTGGTTGAATTATTTTTCAATTTCGTGTACAGATTGTGCTAATGCTCGACTTTGACTTAAATGATCCTCTTATGGAGGAGAATGAATATGAACCGTTTCTTGGGCAGACATTTGGGAGTCAAGAAGAGGCATATGTATATTATAACAACTATGCAAAACGACATGGTTATGTTGTTCGCAAAGATCGCTCGAACACTAAACATGGAAGGACAATAAGACGTGACTTTTATTGCCATCGTGGAGGGAAAAAGCCTTCAAAGGTTGTTGATTTGTCCAAATCTCAAAGACAAAAGGAGTCTTTTAGATGTGGTTGCAAGGCACATATGCGTATAATTTTGAAAAGGTGTTGTGATATATTTCCAGAAGAATGACATGTCACAAAGTTTGTCAAAGAGCATAATCACGAACTGTTGTCGTTTGAAGAAATGCGTCTTCTACCCGCCAATCGTACAATTACTGAAGATGAAGAAAAACAAATTTTATTGTATAGAGAAGCTGGACTTTCTATAAGACAAATCATTCGGGTCATGGAGCTTGAGAAAAATGTCGCACATGGGCAGTTATCATTTATTGACAGAGATATACATAATCTTTTTGTTAAAGTTAAGAGGATGCTTGGAGATGATGATGTTAAGAACCTTTTAATATATATGCAATCTGCAAAAGAACACAATAGTTTGTTTAAATATGCATACACAATGGACGATGACAGGAGCTTGAGCATTTGTTTTGGTGTCAAGCTCAAAGCTTTGAATTGTACCAAAAGTATGGTGATGTGGTCGTGTTTGATACCACTTACAAAGTGAATGCGTATGACATGCCTTGTGCAATTTTTGTTGGTGTCAATAATCATGAGAAGACTATTTTATTTGGTTGTGCTCTCCTTCGCAACGAAAAAACATGTACTTTCAAGTGGTTGATGAAGGTAAGCCTTGTAAACTAGACGTTACCTATTTTACTTCATTTTATATACTGACCTATTTTACTTTTATTTTATCTCCTTCATTCTCATTCATCATAAAAAGTAGTTACCTATTTTTTGAGGCAATGTTCATATATATACTTACTAATTCCAAATAATCCCTATGATTTGAATAAAGTAGACGTTTGTCACTATGATGAAAAAGCCACCAAAGACGATCATAACCGATCAAGATCTTGGATGTCAGAAGCAATAGCATGCGAATTGCCAACTACGAAGCATAGCTTTTGTATATGGCATATAACCTCAAAGTTTAGTTGTTGGTTTGTGGCACTTCTTCGTACGTCCTATCAAGATTGGTGTGCTGATTTTTATGAGGTCTATAAGATAACTATACCAGAAGAGTTTGAAAGCAAGTGGAATTTGATGGTTCATAAGTACAACTTACAAGAGAATAAACATATTCAAGGTTTGCACAATGTGAGATTTTTTTGGGCACCGGCTTATCTCCGTGATCATTTTTTTGGAGGGATGATAACCACGGGAAGATCAGAGTCTATAAATGCATTTATCAAAAAGTTTGTTTCCTCTCATATAAGCTTAACAGATTTTGTGAAACAGGTATTTTTTTAGTTTATATTCTTATGTCTTAGTATGTATCTACATTCATACAGCAAGATTAGAGCTTTATTCCCTTGTGATATACAAACTTGCAGGTTGATATTGCTGTTCTGGAAATTGCCCAGGGACGATTGTATAATAATTTGAGTGCCATTCTTAGACCAGTTCCTGTGAAATCAAAGTCACCACTTGAGGAACAAGCCTTTGAATTTCTTACTCCATTTGCTTTCAAAAAGTTTCAAGAAGAATTTTTAAGAGCGAGTCAATACTCGATCATCTATGACCAAGGTAATACATTCATTGTGAGATATTTTCAAGGGGAAACTCCTAAAAATCATACTGTTTTTTGGGATGGACTAACAACATCATGTAGTTGCAAAAATTTTGAATTCTGGGGTATTCTTTGTCGTCACATTCTTCAAGTCTTCTTCCATAGAGATTGTTTTAAGATCCCGTCATTTTACTTACCTATACGATGGTACTGAAATGCGTTAGAAACTACTTGTGCTGTTCAAGATGGGGCCTTGGATGCCACTAGTGTTGTTCATAATGAAGTTTTGCAAAGTATTTGCGAAGTTCAAAATGGTCATACCTCTAGCATTGTTCAAGGAAGAGATGACCTTATGATGGAAGAAGAATCTAATATCATGGATAATGAAGCTATAAATAATGTGTATTTACCCCCTAAATCAAAGACAAAAGGGCGTCCCAAAAAGCGGCGTGAGAAGGGTGGGAAAGAATTGGGAAAGAATACTAAATGTTGCTCCATATGTAAACAACCGGGTCATACGAAACCTACTTGTCCTAATAAGGACAATATTTTTGGCTTCAATGGAATGGAAGATGGTGCTTCATCTACCTCACAAAAAAGGCTCAAGAAAACAACCGGTGATTTAGGAATAAATCCAGTCTTCACTTTAAAGTTTTAGGTAATACTACTTATTTCTAAGTTCATGTTTGAATTCTTTCAAAAAAAAAAAAAGTTCATGTTTGAATTATTTTACTTTTATCCTAATTCCTAATCAAATTTTCACAACCTTGACAGGTGATTGAAAAACTTAAAAACATCGGATATTGTAATTACAAATGAGCTGGATGATCTTTTTGTTAAATAGAGTCAAGTGGCTGCAATAGAATTATTCTTCTTTTGTTTGTTTCATATAGTGCTGTTATATGTATACTATGAAAGAACTCAATTTGGCAGCAAAAAATATTTTTGTAGTAGAATTATGTAGCTCCTTAACTCTGTATAATGGTTTGGTTTCAATCTAATATCAATACTACTATAATCCGTGAGTTTCTTGCAATTCCATTGTGTTTAATTTTTAGAGAAATGCATTATGTTAATTTGAGTGGTTAACAACTTATCAGTAATTATTATTCAAACAACTTGATGAGTATTTAATGCTAAGGTTTAATTATTGCTTTGAATGATGACATAGATTCCATTTTTTTTTAATTGGGAAATTAAGTCAGCCCAAGGGCTAACCCCTACCAAGGCTACTAGCCTTGTAGGTTCTACTAGCACATTGGCTGATAAAACATGCAAAACATGCTAAGGAAATACCCCAACATAATGCTGGGGGTAAGGATCGAACCCTTGACCTCAAATATCAGAGGGGAGTGCTCTACCACATGAGCTAGCTCCTCATCCTTGATGACATAGATTCCATTGGAATGTTGAATATGTATTTATTATACAAATTTGCTATTTTTTATGCATAGCCCTAAGGGCTATGAATAACAAAACCGATATTTGTATAGATTGGGAAGGCGCGTGAACAGGTGAAAATGTCATTCATTTATTATTATTATATTACATACTTCTTCGTCGTACTTTCGTCATAAACGCGGTGACTGAGTTGAATTCTCTGCTCTACTTAAAACCCATGAAACACAGAGTGAAAAATCAATAAAACCCCCCTAAATTTACTCATTCTTTTAATCCATCATCAAACTTTCACTTTCAAAATCTCGAGTAGAAATAAACACAAGTATGTCAGAAAGAGAGAGACTGATTCTGGTGTCACTTATCTCTGCTGCAACATTATTTCTGGGCTGTTCTGGTGAATCTCATTCATCTGCAATTAATGACAAAAACAATAATAATTTTGATTATGGTGCTGTTTTTCGTGTTCAAGGCAACGTCTTTCCAGATGGGTATATCTTCTTTTTCCATAATCTTGCTTTTTTTTTGGTTTATTATTTTTCTGTATAGATTGATTTTCTGGGTTTTATACTTTTATTGTAGTTTGATTATGAATGTGTTCTTATTAAATTTAATATGTAATATTTATTAGCAATTTTGACTGCATTTTTGTGTTGAATGTTTTCTTGTCATGCCTGCATTAGTGATTGATTTTTGTGGTTCTTATTGTTATTCTTTGAAAAATTGGGTTTGCATGAATGTTTGACCTGTAATTTGTTGATGAAGTTTCCTTCCATTTCTTTTCCATTTATTTATATGAAGCATATTCTCCACTTTGATTGTTATCTAAAGTTTGACTTCTTTCTTTGTTAATTAAGGTTCTTCACTTATCTTTTTGTTGATTAACTTTCCTGCCCTTTTCCCTTTTCACCTTTTCCTTCTTACCTGTCTTTTCAAGTTGTTCTGTAAAAAGATGATTAACAGAAAACAAAAGTAAAAGTAAAAGAAGCTCACTTGCTTTATCAAAGTTTTGGCTGCTATGAAGACCTCATGATATTTTTTACTATCCTACTCCATCTTATGGCAAAGCCTAGATGGTGCGCGCGTCAGTATATAGGGTTCATCCTTAATATTATTCCTTCTATATGGGAGATTGACATGCTTCATCAGAATTCAGAAATGTTTTAGTTCATTAAAATCACTAACAATTTTTCTTATTTGTTTCTAGTGCAATGTCTCAAATTCCCATAAATCCTTAATCTCTTCTCAATCATGATAATCGAAAACAGCAATTAGTCTATACTTAAGAAGCCTTTTTGTCAGTTAATAGAGCTTAACTTCAGTTATGGTAGTAGGAGTAGTGCCAACATGAGATTAAATTAGTGAAAGAATCTCATCGAAAGGTGGTGCATAGACTGCATTCTGCTTTTCTCCAAGCACTCCGTCCTTGTGAGGATGAAAAAAAGGATCAGGAAAATCTATGCTCTCGTCAGCAAGCTTAAATGCATTTGAATTTGACTTGTTAAGAGACATCATGGAACATTATCTGCACTAAGGGTTGCATTAGAAAAGGGCACCTTGATTTCAGTCACATAATAAACTGCTCCAATCATTTCTGAATTTCAGTTGATTTCTCCAGCTTTGTTTGTACCAACTAACATCCAGCTTAGGACTGTATAAGTGTGCACCCCATATGTTCATGAATGGCTCCCGTTTATGAAAATAGTTGTATAGTAATAAGTGTCTTCTGTTCACCTAAAAAAGGAGTTATTTTCAGTCAACTCTCCCTTTCCCTTCCAAGTAAGATGTTCAAAAAGACTCTAACCAATAGTGGCATAGAATTAATTAGCTGGTCATATCTTCTGTATTGGCAATATCCACCATATAGGCTTTAGTGGATGTTAATGTTTAGTTCTATACAAATTGTGACATAATGGTGTATGGTTGCACTTCCTAAGATGTTCCTACTTCAACTGAGTGACAAATAAGTGGAGGAAAGAGCCAACCATGCTATGAAGGGTCTTTAGCAAACTTATGTCTTATCCCTTATTGTGAGGGGTTGGAACAATGTAAGAACTATTTAAGTATTTGGAACAGATTCAAGGTTGATTTCTTGGTTCATAAGCATCAGTGGCTTTGCTTCGTAAACTAGTTATGTAACCGAGTCTCAATCTTTGTCTATATGGTGTATCAGGTTTATTATCAATAGTGACATCAACTAACAATCACACGCAGCTAATGCTGGTATTTTGTCAATCCCTGATTGGTTACCCTGTAACCCCTATGAGACTCCCCATTTTGGTCAAATTTTTTTAAGCTGCAGTATTTTGGACTTATTCGTGGAAATCAAAACCAGTTAAGCACTAACAATGGGTGTTTTCTTGTCAATATTTCAACTTTCTCATACTAAGGCGTAAGTATAGAAGATCTGCTATCATAATGAAAGATATGTGTCTGCTACACCTATTACTACGCACGGCTTAGTCAGTTATTCTCGCAATTCAGATAAGAATCGCCACTTTTCTGAAAGCATGGTTCTTGCCTCCCCCCTTGGAGCTCGTCCATTCGTTGGGTGATCCCTTGCTCTCACATTCGAGTGTTTCCAGTTCTTCATTAAAGCTGTTTTTGAGGCAACAACGCCTTTATTCTAACACATATATCCTCTACATTTTTCTTTAACACCCAAGGTCTCTGAAGGCAATTTTGCACCAATATTGTATATATTGGGTGTTAAAGAGACCTTGGGTGTTAATTAGAATGGTATTTAAAGAGATGCAAAGATATTAGTGCCTATTTGACCATTTGCATATGATTTTGTATAGAAAATTTAGCTGGTGTCTTTTATCATCATCATGTCAATTGACAGAGTTTATTGGGTTTACAAGATTTTTTTTGTGTAACATTGGTGCTGGTAATGACTTTCCCAATGTGTTGATTTACTTATTTAATTTAGTGGGGGATATTAGAGCTAGTATATTGGTTTTCAACATGAAGATGTAATATGGTGGACCTGATTGATGTGCACTGGCAAGTTTTTATGAGAACCTTTCTATTTCGTTTTCCCGGTGAACCAAATCTATATGTTTAATCATAGCTATTTGTATGACCGAGAGGGTACTTGTCCACTTTAGTCTCTTGTCTAACAAACTCAAGGAGATATTGGTTTCATTTTCGTACATGAATTAAGATTTCCAATCTTTTTTCGTCATTGATATCTGCAAAGAGGGGAAGCACTTGAGAACTGGTTTATGTATCTCCTTTCCAGATGTTCCTAAAATGAGTGCTACAAGTGAAAATCTTACGTTGGAAACGTAGAATTGAAGAATCTTGGTGTCTCTTTCAATATTCTGCTCTATATAGTGAATACAGAATGTATTGATTATCTTTTCTTCCCCTTTCAGAGTAGCATGTGATAAACAGGCCATCGATTTTGCGAAGGTTTTTCTCCCTACCCCATGCCCTCCAATGTCAATATCGTTTATGTTACTGGGTCTTTCTGATTCGTTGATTATGTTTGCATACTGCTTGAGCATCTAAATCTTGTTTACTGAGTCTAGACCATCTTTTTGTCGGACATATGTACATGTCAAAGTTTCTCTGATTGTCTGTAAATAACTACAGGTACTTTTACACAACGTTAAGTATAGGTGAACCCCCTAAACCTTATCATCTTGACATTGATACTGGCAGCGATCTCACGTGGCTTCACTGTGATGCACCTTGTGTGAATTGTCCTAAGGTATTTCATCATTGGGACATTTTTGATCTAATAAATTTGAGAAAATTCTATTGTCTCTTTGTCCTTTATAATATGAAGTATAATATTTCTCTATAATGCAGAGTCCTCACGAGCCTTACAAACCCCAGAATAATGCCCTCACATGCAAGGATTCCCTGTGTACCTTCTTGCAACATCCTCCCAACTATCCCTGCCGCAACCCTAGTGATCAATGTGACTATGAAATTGAGTATGCTGATCATGGTTCATCTATCGGTGTACTGGTGAAAGACAACTTTCCCCTTCAATTATTGAATGGTTCCACTACACGTACTTCTCTGGCCTTTGGGTTTGTACTTCTTGTCCCTCTTGATGGAATTTTGAGTACTTTTTAAGCAACCTCTGCAAGTCCAAAGTGAAGTATACTCTTTCCGATCCAAAATAAGTGCCCTAGAAAATCATTTGATTACAAAGGCAAAACTTGGCCTGTATTTTTCCCTAATATAACCTTGCTCCGTGAATTATTCAATTTATATCTGATGAGCATATGCGTATATGTCAGACTTTCCTCTCTTCTTTGATATATATGCATCAGTCTCAAACAGCACTTGTTTTAGATTGAAAGAAACATAGTCTAATATTTTGAACCCTAAATTCTGAAAAATGTGGAATTTCCTCACTGGAACCCAACATATAGATGATCGATATCTTGCTTGATTGCTTGTTTGTTCAGTTGCGGGTATGATCAAGATCTCTCTAGTTCTACCCAGCCTCCATTTGTGGATGGTGTTCTTGGGCTTGCAAATGGAAAATCCAGTCTCTTGTCTCAACTTCATGACTTGAAAGTGATCAAAAACGTATTTAGCCATTGCTTCAGTGACCAAGGAGGAGGTTACATTTTCTTTGGGGATAAACTAATTCCTTCTGGGACTGTTTGGGTACCGATGTTAAAAAACAAAATTGGGTAAGTAACTAGGTATTCCAAGTATTTGCTATACTTATATAGTCCTTTTTATGCTTCAAGTGCAGTCAACTTTTCTCTTCCATCTTTTGTCTAACCTCATGATG
Organism: Beta vulgaris subsp. vulgaris; assembly: GCF_026745355.1. NCBI lineage: Eukaryota > Viridiplantae > Streptophyta > Magnoliopsida > Caryophyllales > Amaranthaceae > Beta > Beta vulgaris. The sequence continues at coordinate 36,416,019 of NC_079202.1, read as the reverse complement.
CGATTTATGTTAGGAACTATTACTCCATCGGACCTGCTGAGCTGGTTTTTAATGAGAGAAATGTTGTAAAGGGTGGTCTTTCTTTTGTTCTTGACACAGGAAGTACCTATACTTATTTTAGTAGTCAAGTTTATGAAGCTGCATTATCGATGGTGAGAATGACAAGTACTAGTATCTTGAATGCACTTCTGAGGAACTGTTCACTAATTTCATTGCCTTAAAACTAAAGAGATAAATGAACTCTTTTTCAGATTAACAAAAATATCGACTCAAAGCAGTTAAAGACTGTACCAGAGGATAAAACCCTTCCAGTATGTTGGAAAGGTTCTAAACCCTTCAAATCCATGAACGACGTCAAGAAACTTTTTAAGCCATTAGCATTAAGATTCTCTGTCAAATCCAGTTTTCTGAGGAAGAATACAGTGATGGAAATGGGGCCCGAAACTTATCTTATTATCAATGTTAGTAGTAGTTTTGACCACTTCCTCTGTACTTTAACATAAAAGTTCGTTTTGATATTCACTTATTCAATCTTCTTTTTCCCTTTGTTTAGAAAAGTGGCAACGTGTGCTTGGGGATTTTGGATGGTGCTGAGGCAGGGCTGGAGAATCTCAATATTCTTGGAGGTTGGACTAGTGTTTGTAATTAAGTTAAAATACTTGTTACTTCAGGCCCTGTTTGGTTTGACGAAAATATTCTCGATGAAATGATTTTCCATGAAAATTATATTCCAAGGGTAAACACAATTTTGGATTAGTTTTTTTTGTTTGGTTCCTTACACAGAGGAAGAATGAAAATGAAACGAGGAGGATGGATGATGTTTTCCACCTTTGGGAGAATTATTTTCCATTGCTTGGAAGATTATTTTCCACCCTTGACAAACCAAACAAAGGAAAACCACTCTTCTAGAAAAATGTTTCTGCTCAACCAAACACTGCCTCAAGGCCTCAATTATTTATGTTTATGTGCTGCTATTAACTTTTTCTTGGTCTGCTACTTGCAGATATATCACTGTTAAATAAAGTGATCACTTACGACAATGTTAAAGACCAGATTGGATGGGCAACCGCAAACTGTGACAGGCTTCCAAAGTTCTGACCTGCACTTGTGGCTTTGTTTTGTCTACTTTGCTGTGAGCATTCTTACCAGGAAAATTTTGTTTTCTCTTTTATTAACAGCTTCTCAGATCGAGATAGTGACATTCATTTTTATCGATCGGAGCACGTGTATGATGAGCTATAGCATCATCGACAAATAAGTGCAGGAAGATATACATCAGATGATATAGTTGTTGATCAGCAGCAAAGATGCTAGATAGATATAAACTTTACACCCAGTTAACAAATTATGTACTCCTGTTTAGGAAGCCGTGGTTTTGCTGTAAATGATGGTAGGCTTATTATAGCTTACTGAAGGTACATATTACATATGGACAGGTTATCATATATTGGCCGTTATTTCTTGCTGCTTTTTTTTTTTTTTTTTTTTTTTTGGTGATGCTTCAAAAGAAAGCTCTTCTGTAGATCTGAATGTAATATTCTTAATTAGATATGCACTTCAGTGAAGTTTCCCTCTGAATCAGTGAATATGATGCTTATTTTTAGCTCGGTCATTTTGGTTGAAAACCAATGGTTAAACTGTAAACTGTTGTCCAACTGAACTGAATAAACTGAACTTAATTGGCCTATAATTGAAAAGCTAAAAACCAATAAGTCAAATCAAAAAGTTTATTGCAATTAACTGAACTGAAACTCAACCGAAAAAAACTAAATTGAACTTAACTAAATGGAAAACCGAATCAAACTGAAAATGAACTGAATTTAACTGAAAACTGTTTTCAAACTGTTTTTAACTAAATTGAATCAAACTGTTTTTAACTGAACTGAGTCAAATTGTTTTTTACTGAACAATATAAAACTGAATTAAATTGTTTTAAACTGAATTGAATCAAAACGAATAAACTATATTAAACTATATAGAATAAAATTTTCTCAAATTGAACTGTTTCAAAATATAACACCTAATTTCGTAAATTTTTAACATAACTATATTTGGTGTACAATGACATGACATCTTAATAACTAGACAAAGATAAAAAAATATAAAAAATAACATAATTTCAATTTTCAACTACTATTTGTATTAAAAATTTGAATTCTTAATTGGCCTATAATTGAAAAGCTAAATGTTATTTCCCTAGGAACACTACAAGAGGGGGGGTGAATTGTAGGTGTAGAAATAAACGTAACTTTTTGCGGAAATTAACCTAAACGAATAAACAAGCTAAAGGAACACAAGGGATTTTTACGAGGAAAAACTTCTTGGGCCCAACAAGAAGAAACAACCTCGACCACTAGGGATTTTAAACTCAACACTTTCACTAATTAGGCCAAACAACTTTGTTACAACCTAATTCTAACTCGAGCCACACCTTGAGTTCCTGAACCACTGTTCCCTTAACAGCAGTTCCTCAGCTTCACTCGAAGTTTTCTCACACATACAAGCTTCACTCAAAGCCTCTCTCTTACAGAACTTCACTCAAAGTTCCCTTACCCCAAAAACCAAAATACAATTGATCGAAATAAGCTTAGTGGAATTAGAGCAAGAAGGCAAAGAACAAATGGCTATTATGAGAGAATGAAGGCACTGATACTTAATTAGTTAAACTCACTTAATTACTTAGTCAGACACAATTTGGAACTTATCTAGACTTCTATATTTATAGTGTTAATCATGAAGAACGTGGGATTAAAACTAGAGTCATGTTTAGTCCATTAACCCATGATGTTCCTTCCCCTAAGGAACACGTTTCACATCATGTCCCATGATCCCATGACCGATAAATGAACGTGGATATTTTTCAGCCATTACTCCTAAGTAATAGGAGTTCCTTGAGCTTTATCCGAAAATCAGTTTTATAAAAACTCCTTTTATCTTTAAAACTGAATTTTTAATTTTTAAGAAAATAATATCTTTTAAATAAAATCTTTCTAACAACCGGATATTTATTTTCTTATTTTTCCGAAAAATAAAATCTTTTTCTTAAACAGATTTTCTTTTTAAAACTGATTTTATCATTTGAAATTAGATATAACTAATTTCCTATAATTTAGGCATGACTTACTCAAATATCTTTTTAACCGTTATTATGTTGCACGCCTAAGTCTAGTTCCTTTTATTAACTAAGTTCCTTTAACATATTCGTTTAGTGCCACTTAGTTTGTTCCTTACAAAGGAACAAACTCTCATTCTCAAATAGACCGCCACTGTTCCTTACCATTCTTTCTTTGTTCCTTTACATTGGAACTAGAAAATAAAACGCCTAGCTTCTATTCTTCTTGATCCAATGCTTGCTCCAGTATCAACATAGAAACTTCTTTACTTAGCCTTTGAAATCCTCTCTTGACTTCTTCCTTGACTTCGTATTCTCCCAGTTCCTTTTATTGATACCTTAAACACCATACACTTAAATAACTCATTAGTTCATTACTTAGTTTGTTCCTTTGTTTCTTTGTCATTATCAAAACTAGGGTTCAACACTAAAAATCAATAAGTCAATCAAAAAGTATATTGCAATTAAGTGAACTGAAACTCAACCGAAAACAAACTAAATTGAACTTAACTAAATGGAAAACCGAATCAAATTAAAATGAACTGAATTTAACTGAAAACTGTTTTCAAACTGTTTTTAACTGAATTGAATCAAACTGTTTTTAACTGAACTGAGTCAAATTGTTTTTAACTGAACAGTATAAAACTGAATTAAATTGTTTTAAAACTGAATTGAATCAAAACGAATAAAATGTATTAAACTATATAGAATAAAATTTTCTCAAATTGAACTGTTTTAAAATGTAACACCTAATTTCGTAAATTTTTAACATAACTATATTATTGGTGTACAATGACATGACATCTTAATAACTAGACAAAGATAAAAAAAAAAAAAAAATAACATAATTTCAATTTTCATCTACTATTTGTATTAAAATTTTGAATTCTCAATAGTTAAAATTCAATACACGAGTATTGTCAATCTATCAAGAAACTATGGACATCACCTCACTATAGTAATCCAAAAACATCCAATAATTATACAAAATATTCCAAAATGAAATAATGTGTACTATAGTGAGAGTTCCCAACATAGTAACTTGGGTTTCAATAGGACATATGTTTGAAACCTTATTCGGGAAAGGGATAAATTATCAAGCTCAACAGAAACCAGCAACAAAACAAGCTCAACAGAACCCAACCATAATGATGTTATAGTCGAAAAAGTAGATCTTTAATATTGGTTGTCATAATACTTTCGTCATCGAACACTTGGCCTCAAAACATTTAACAAATTGGCTGAATACTATACATGAATTCAACAAGGAACTATTGGCATCACCTCACTATAGTTTACCAAAAAGATTTAACAATTATACAACTTAATTCCAAAGAGGAAAACGTAGACTATAGTAAGAGTTCCAACATAGTTACTTGGGTTAAAGTCATTTTATTCAACAACTTAGATAAATTATTTGAAGCCTTATTCCGAAAAGGGGTAAATATCAAGCTCAACAGAATCGAACAAGAAACAATACAAGCTCAAGAGAACTCATCCAACCACTAAAAACCACAAACCAAGCTCAATAGATCCAACCAGAACCTAAAAATTAAAGGCGCAAACCAAGCCCAAGAGATCCAATAACCAACAAAACATAACCATACCAAGGTCAAAAAGCCAACAAAGTAGCACCATACAAAGCTCAACTAGTCTCGCAAAAGGAGACCATATACAACAAATGAATACCAAAACCAACAGTTTTACGCCCAACAAAATAATTCCAACCTTAATGTATCAAACTTGCCACCAGCTAGAAAATAAATATAGCAACTAATGGTTGCAAAATCAGCTTAAAACTAAAAATCTCACTGTTCAGCAACAAAAACCCGATGTTCATCGACAAAGAGGTACAACAGGCAAAATAACACAGGGTGGAAAAATACTCAAATTATCCATTTTATTTAAAACAAAAAAAAAATGTTAAAACTAACACGCTAAACACACAACTTACCGTAGGAAGCGAGAGAACATCAATATCATCATCAACACAATTTGTCTCATATATTGCATTAACCTCTCTAATTATTCTTCTTTAAGATACTCAAACAACCAGTTTTGCATAGTGACAAAACCTCTACATTCTTAGGCACTAAAGATTACCTGTATTTGGTCAAAACCCGCCCACACATGCTGAATGAAGATTCAGAAGCAACAGAAGTGATTGGAATAGCCAAAATATCCTTGGCCATTCTAGAAATAACAGGATATGTAGAACATTGAGTCTGTCAATACTTGAGCACATCAAAATCAGAACTACGTAGAATAAGGGGAGAATTAAGATAAGTTTCAACATCAGATTGTGCTCCCCCAACGAATGAATTATTGGTCTCAAATTACTATGACAAGAATCAAAATAAAATCCTAATTAATAACACAAAAGTATTTAATTATAAGTAAACTCAAATAAAAGCAAGTTGAAATAACAACCTCAAACACGTCCAACATCGAAAACTGGGTCGTTGAAGAAGAAAATGAAGCATGATGGGTAGAAGAAGCAAGAGCAGAAGAAGAATCGGAAGTGGAAGATGTGCTGTAAAATTAATAAAGCTCAATAAAAGCATCATAAACGCTTTGCACCTTTTCCTCCACCTCACTAGGAACATATAGTAAGTTGTACAAGTTCCTCATAAAGCAAAGTTTGTAACGAGGATACAGCAACAGAGAGAATAATAGAGTGATATGACCAATACTTCTCATTCTTATCCATCATGTCCTTACACATAGTACGAATACTATAAACGGAATGTTTATGAGCTACAACCAACAACTTTCTAATTGCAACAATGTTAGCAAAGTACAAATGCAGTGGGATAGTCAGAACCATAAACAAATTGGTAACTTCATTAAAAGGTTCAAGAAATTTGCAGACAAACTCAATAATTTCCCACTCATATGGAGGAAGACCATACTCAAAATCATTCTCCCTAGTTGAAAACAAAACTAAAGCATGTCTAGCTGCTAATGCATGTTTCATCATATTATAGGTAGAATTTCACCTTGTACACATGTCATCTTCAGCTTACCAACAAAATTAGACCATGCATCATTCACAGTTTCACACATTGTTCAAATTTACATTTCCTAAGAACCTTCAATGTAATTTACTGCTTCACGCAACTTAACCACACTCACATCAACAACTTTCATGACACATTGAACAAGAAGATTCAAAATATGCGCACAACAACGAATATGAAATAATCTACCCATACATGGAAAAGACGAGACGAATTCAAAAGATTTTATACAAGTAACCATAATATCCATAGCAGCAAGATTATCAATAGTTATAGATAACACTTTACCTTCCAAACCCCATTCTTTAATCAACCCCAAAACGAAAGAATATATATCAAGACCTTTATGGGGTAGGGGAAATACCTAAAGTTCAAATTGTGAGACTTCAACACCCAATCATTATCAATATAATGTGCAGTAAGAGTAAATTATCCATGATTAGTAATATTAGACCAACAATCACAAGTAAAACAAATGGGAATACTAATTCCAGCAAGTTTATCATGCAATTTCAACTTAAGTTTCTCATGCTCCAAAGTACAAAACCTAAGTATTGTATTCCTAGATATGTGTCTTACTTTTAGGATTAAGATATGAATGCAATTTTCGCAATTTTTCATGTTCAACAATACGTAGAGGATATGCATGTTACAACACAACTTCAGCAAACAATTGACAATAGACCTTCTAATCAAAAGCTGAACCACATTCCGGATTTTCAGAAAGAAAAGACTTGTATGCAGCACAAGACTTAATGTGACTAGTAGCATTAGAGGTACCAAAACTAGGGTCTGCCTTATACTTAGCTTTTTCACAATACCTACATGTGGCATATGTCTCCAACTTACCTTCCATTTCATCCTTACTATTCACATATGAGAACAAATAATGATGCCAGATGGGGGGGGCCTTCTTCTGCCTTGAGGAGGTGTGTCTTGCTTTGTCTTCTTCAAAGGCAGAGAAAGTGCAATCGAACCAGTAGTGTCCTGATAAGAAGCTTGAGAAAAAGAATCAGTTAGTATAACTAAATTAAATAAAAGAAAAAAAAGAAGTAGAAAAAGTGACACATAATTACATGTATAGGAGGAAGGAGGAGATCGAAGGGCTTCAAACTGATGTTCATACTGATCACCCATGCCTACAAATACGAAAAACAAAGCTAAAAATAATTGACAAAAGAAGACAAGGGGTACTAACAACCATACATGGATTAATGGTGGTCAATGGTGGTAAAGGGTGGTGGTAAAGGGTGGTGGTCAACGGTGATGGTCAATGATGGTCAAGGGTGGTGATCAAGGGGTGGGGTCAAGGATAGTGGTGGTCAACGGTGGTGGACAGTGGTGATTGGTGGTGGTTAAGGGTGGTGGTCAGTGGTTTACGGGTAGGGGTTTATGGTGGTGGTCAAGGGTGGTGGTGGTGGTCAGTGGTGGCCAAGGATGGTGGTGGTGGTGGTGGTTAATGGTGGTCAGGGGTGTGGTGGTGGTCGTTAGGGGTCATGGTTGGTGGTGGTGGTGGTGGTGGTTAGGGAGTCGTGGTTGGTGGTTGGCGGTTGGTGGTGGGTGGGCCAGGGTTACGGGTGTGGTCAGGGTGGGGCCTGGGTCAGTGAGTGGGACTGGGCAAGGTGGGTGAATTTAATCGGGGTCAAGGGTGGGTGGTGGACCTGGGTCAGTTTCATAGGGTTTCTAAGGCCGGGTTTTGAAATTGGGTAGCCGTCATATATTCTTAATAAAAAAGTAGAAAATTCATTAAAAAAGCAGAAGATTCATACAAAAGCTAAAAATTCATTAAAAAAAAAGTTGAAAATTCATATAAAAAAGCTGAAAATTCATACTAAATTACTAATTATTTATCCGTTAAAATTTCATAAAAACTAGGCTACTTGCATCTTTATTGATTATTAAGGTGAAAATTTTGATCGATCTACAAATAGTTCAACAAATAAAAAAGCATAAAATTCATACTAAATTACTAATTATTTCGCCGTTAAAATTCATAAAATATACCATACTAAATCACATTTTTATTAATTACTAAGGTGAAAATCTTAAGCGATCTACGAATAATTCAACAAATATATAATCAGAATTATATTTCAATAATTATTTAGCCGTTAAAAATTCTTAAAAAAAAAGAAAAATTAAACAAATGAATGAATCATAGATTCATAATTACATTTTAGTGTGCTACAAATCATAATTACAACAACATTAACATTTTTACAACAGACTAACATCAAAATATATAAATAAATAATTCCTAAAAAAATGAGCTTAATTTTCTAACAAAATCAAGAAAATATACCAATCGAACTTCCAATCCAAAAAAAATCAACAAATATATAAATCCGAATTCCTAAAAATAGCAGAACATCAAAATTCCATGATTCAAAAGAAAAAACAAAAAAAAGAAATTCGAGTTTTTAACTTGGATAGGGTTTTCTTCGACCTTCAAAAATGAGATGTTTTCGACTTTTCAAACATCAAAAATCTCCTCTTTGTGTCTTCAATATTCACACTTTTCTTCAATCTCCACCAATTTTCATTCTTCTCTTCGTGTGAAGAAATGAGGAGAATTAAAGTGTAGAAGAATCAAAGGTTGAGAGGCGAAGTGACAAATAGTTTTTTTTATAGATTTTGAGTTTCGAGAGAAGAAACTGTGTGAGTGTATGAGAGAGAAGAAACTGTGTGATCATATATAGGGTTTTTGTGTTTGTGTATGTGGTTAGGTAAAGGTTGGAGTATATATATGGAGTTAAAAATAGGTTTTTAGAACTTTATTTTGGGCCTCCCCAAGTGCCCAACAAACCACACGCATAGAAATTAGATTGATAGAATTATTATTATTAGGAAACAACTTATTATTATTATTATTATTATTATTATTATTATTATTATTATTATTATTATTATTGTTGTTGTTGTTGTTTTTTTTATTTATTATTATTATTATTATTATTATTATTATTATTATTATTATTATTATTATTATCATCATCATCATCATCATCATCTTAAGCATCAATTATATATTTTTTAATGTTGACTTTCTTGATTTTTATGATTTGGTGTTGATTTTAAGAAACTATGCATGTGTTGATGTACATATATCATAATGAATAGAAAAATTAGTTTCTTTGTTGGATTTTCATGCATATATATTAATTTCATCAATGTATGAGATCAAAGATCAAACTTTAATCTATTAGTTCCACAAAGTTCAAAGTAAATAACTTTAATAGAGTATTTTACTTTTAGTCGACCAAATATTAATACTTAACTCATAATATACTTCCAAATTCATAATAAACATTATACCTTATTGTCCAATCGAAATGAATTTCACTTAAAAACTATAACTTAAATGCAGTATTGTCACTTCCTATTAGCCTATCACAAGTCATTGATTAATGATACATCGATTTAGCTCATCTCATAATAACTTGTTTCAATTTAGTAATATGTTTTTAATCATGAAATGAGTTTAGCTTAAATGCTGCTAACTTTAATAGAGTATTGTTATCTTGAATTAGTTTGTCGACCTACATTGATACATCTATCAATCACATCCTACAACAACTTGTTTCAATGCACTTTGATGTGTTTAGTTCCAAATCAATTGAACTTAAATACAATTAACTTAAACAGAGTATTGTTATACTGAATTAGCTTATTGAATACCATTGACACATTCGGTTAGTCAATAATATTAGACAAACTCAAACCTTAGTTCTCCTAATAAGTTCTCACTCTAAACCAACATTATCCCTAGACATCTCGCACCAAGCTATTCGTCCATTCTCTTATCCTTCGATTGTTTCCATTTGAATGTTGAACTACAGTAGATAATATTAAACAATGGATTAAACTAGTCACTAAATAAATTAAATAATATAATTATATATTGAATGAATTATGTGGGTCACTAAGTATATTAAATTGGTCACTAAATAGATTAAACTAGATATTATATTAAAAAAGGTGATCCGTTCTCTTCGTAATACTAAGCTTGGGGATGTTGCCTAATCTTAAATTAAAAGTAGGTGGTCTCCCACAAGACCAACTGTTGAGCTTATACAATAGAGTAGTCTAGTGATTACTCGCTTACATTGACTTTGATCATGGTATACTCGTATAATTTTGTGTTTATCAACTTTGATCATCATCGACTCTAATCATCAATTCAGCTTTTTTTTTAGTAATTTATGAAATTTGGGTAGAGTGATAAATAATATTTGATCACAATCAATCATCCATTCATACTTAATTACTAATTATTTATTCGTTAAACTTCATCATTGATTGTTACAAGTCAATATATCATCACCTTTAATCTTTGATCACAACCAATCATCAATTCATCATTAATTGTTACAAGTCAATATATACACATTGAAAAACTATAGAATAATTATGTTACATATTACAAGTCATTATACATAATTACATTTAGTATCGCTAACGTAATTATAATTAACATACAAATGAACAACAATGATTAGGAATTCTACAATAAAGAATTTGAAATTAAAATTTTCAATATCAGCCAAATGTTGAACCTTACGTAAAATAATTTCACAGTAAAGATAATAACTTCAAAATGCGCTTTTGTAGACAAATATAGACACGTCTCTTAATGCTAATCATTGTTTTCGACCGGCGGTTTAACCGGCATGGCAAAAGTCCAAACGAGCTGAAATACAACTCAATGTATAAGTCATTGACCGAAGCGTGACTCGTAGCAAAAAGATGCATATGGCGTAATCAATATTGAATTTTATCCAAGTTGATGCGGGTTTGCTTAAGAAATCGAAATTAACTGAATCTGAACTGAAAATCATTGTTTAACTAATAGTAATAGTTAAATAGTCAACTATGTTTAACTGAATTGTACGGGTCAAACTAAAAGACAAATGTAAACTGAACTAAAAATTAAATTAAATGTAGGGATTGAACTGAAAGGGAACTTTTTTTAACTAAATCAATTAAATTTGGAAAAACGAATTGAATTAACTAAATTGAAGTCAACTGAATTGTTTGGTTTGAACCAGAACTGAACTGGTTAACCGAATTGACACCACCAGTTATTTTGGTCCTCTTTTTTGTGTTATGACGATTTTGTTTAAGCGGTTAGTTAGAAATGTGCAAAACTCAATATGAGTCTAACTCCCTCTTTTACCCCTCATGTCCATTAGGTGCTCTTTTAATCCATCTCAGTCAATGATATATATTACCTGACAAAAAATAACCCAACCTGATAACTCGATTTGAACCTAACTCGAAATTTTCGGGTTTGGATTGAGATTTCGACCTAAAAAAAAGGGTCCTCCCATCCCGACCTGAGACCTTAACGGGTTAGGTTCAGGTTGACTTTTAAACCCGAAAGATAATTCGAACAACTTGATTTAGAATTTGGGTTAGGTGGGATTGGGTTAACCTGAAATTAACCCGACTTTTACCACTTATGTCACCTATTTTCTAATTATAAACTTGTATAGGGCCATAAAAATCTCTTAATTTGAAGGCGTGGCTAATTTATGGCTTTGAAATTTTAATCTTTAATTTAATTGGCACTTGAAGTTAGGATTTGCAATGCTTTAACTTTATAATGTATAATTATTTCAATTATAAAATATAAATGAGGTCATATTGGGTTGGTTTCAAATCATTCCGAAACCTTGCAGGTCGGGTTCGGGTTATGATATTTGACTTGAAATAAGATCAGGTTGTGTTTGGGGTAATTGACTAGAAATAAAATTCAGTCGATCTGAACCTAACTCAATCCGACCTGATTGCCACCCCTTAATCCCGTAAAATTCTTTGTGAATAACAGCAACTACTAAAAATTCGAGGTTATGCATATTTCTCAAAGTTTTTTTGACATGCGTAGGCGTGTTTTTAGTTCGCCTACACGGGATGAGCGTGTATTTGACTACTGAAATTTGTTTTGTATTGAAAGAAGTCACCAACAAGTTTTAAAGGAAAACTCATAAACCTAATTGGATATTAGGAAATCGTAGGGACAACTTAGGGACTTATCAAATGTAGATTTTTCCCATCCTGACTCCATATGGTCATTGGACCAAAGATTCAATTCGGGGGTGAGGGTACGAACACGGTCAGGAACCACATTCGCCATTGATGACCTCTACTTAATATCGATTCGTGTCAAGTTTTATGCAAAAGAATAACCAAATAATATTTTCATACACCCTAAAAATATTAGTTTAAGTTGTTTCGTGAAACACATAAAAAGACTATATTTTAGTGACATGTTATTAGATAATCAATATTACACTAGCCGATTGTTCAAATAATCTAATTGATATTAAAACAGTTTCTTAGGTCTTAATTAACAAAAATAACATGTGAGGTGATGAAATAATAAACTAGACAATCATATAACATGCATATATGTATGAAAAATAAATAAGAAGAAATAAAAGGTTGGAATGTACTAAAGAATGATTTTATATTAAAGATCTACATCAGTAAAGAAATAGTTTGTAACTTCAATATAAAAATGATAAATTTATTCAAGAACCCTAAGGATTATACCTATATGTCTTGTGTCTGAGAGATTAACAACCTTCGGGACGAGCAATTATGAAACCTGAAGACATGAACCTGCATATATATTTGAATTCATGTGTTTGTATGTGTTTTTGTGTTGAAAAGTTTGAAAGTACGAGTTTTGTAGAGAGGTTATGTAAATATATTCGTAAAGTTCGAAAACGTGAAATTTGTAATGTAAAAGTGTTCGAAGTGTATAAAGTTGAATTGTTTTTAAATCCTAAAAAACTACAAAGTATTTATAAGAAAATGCTAAAAAAAAGATAGAAGTGTAGACAACGCGTCATAATGTGGAGTGCGCTAGGTGCACAACTCTATGTGACGCACAAAGCCATGTGACAAGCGTAAATTGGTGCCCCTGACACAGCTGGACTTGTGCGCTGGGAGCACATGGTGTGCCAGGCACACTGCCTTGCTTTTGACACGTTTTGACAACTTTTTTTTATAAATAAAACGCACTTTATCAATTTGCTTTTATCTTTTAAATCCAGAAATCTTATTTTACGAGATAAAAATCCAACTTTAATTGTAAAATTATCTTTGAAAAATATTTATTTATTAAAATAAATATCCTGAATAATTAATTATTGGGGTTTTTCAAGGGTTGGGCTCAAAACTTTATTTATGGGCTCAAAATACAATTAATAATTAGAAATAATTAGTTGGGCTTTAAAATAGGATTAAAATAAACTTTATCACTTTAAAATAGTTTTGGCTTTTCGGGCTGCTCTCCCTTGGGTCGAACCAATTAGTACCGCGGTATGTTTCATCATTGAATCCTTAAATATAGGGAGATAAGATTTTGTGTCTACAGAAGCCCCACTTTGACTGAGGTTCAGGAAACCGAAAGTCAAATTATATGGTGCCGGTACGAAGAACGATTCTAAACATCGATCTCTAAAAACAACGTTAGTATGTAGGGAAATAACTACAAGCAATCTGATTACTTGCAGAAGAAGATGTTAGCATCTAGGTGCAAAGATTTCAGATAAAGCACATAATGATGCAATAATGCAAACTTTAGACTCTCTAAGGATGCATGAGACACAATCCAAGGATTAAGGTTATGTAAAGCTAAAGTAATGAAACGTCATACAAAGTCAGGGTTATGCAAGACTAGGATCTATGAAATGCAATGCAAGGTTAGGGTTTTGCAAGGCTAGGAGATCCGGATATGTAGAGAGATAGAATGATTAGAAATGGATAGAATAATTAGAAATATTTCCGAAAATTGGTTTTAGTAAATAATTCGGGTCCGTAGGCGAGGTCCGCATATTACAAATTTTTGGGAGTTTGATTTGATTTAGAAGAACCACCACATATAGCTAGGAAGCCCCCACATTGGGTAATCTTGTCTTGAATTAGGCACTATGAGCCTTGATTGGAGTGTACTTGATCTTGTCTTGAGCGTTCAAAGTATATACATGCAAAGTCAAATATCGTCAGAGATCATGGAATTGTCGGATAGTCCTTTAAGGACAACGAGAGCTTGGATTGGAACATAAAAAGTTTAAATTTTGTGACTCATATAAATATAGGTGGGGAAAGGCTTTGACATGGCTAGGTGCAAACTCCAGTCTATGTTGGAATCTAGAAAGAGTACGATCCTGAATTCTAAAAAGTCAAATCATTAGACCTTGACTAATCTATTTTATAGAAGCAGTCGGACCTCGAAATGAGATTCATACTTATCCTTGTGGAATCAGAGCATTCGTAATTCCAGATCTGATCACACTTTTTTTGGTTGTGTCCTAACTTTTGCTTAGGCCTTCTTTCGGGTTTTCAACCTAGCGGGATTGGACATACCTTGAAGAATGAGTTTGGGTTGATGAAAGGTAAAATGATTTAAGGCTTGAGCGTCTGATGAAGGTTCAATTGGTTAGGCTAACGTAAGGATCATTTATTTGGATTACATGGTTAAGGTTTTGAGTGAGGGCTAAACTTGTGTGCAAGTCTCCTAGCTTGACTTTTTATTTCTTTGCCTTTGGCTTAATCTGTTTTGCTTTTGCATCTGCTTTGTGCGTTTTCTTTTGCTTTTTTTTTTCGCACTTTGTTTTACGCTTTTTGCTTTACCTGACATTGATTTTTGGGAAAATTTCTCATGTACCCCTGAGATTTGGCGTAATTCCTAAATTACCCCTCATATTTGGGGAAATTTTCAGATACCCCTGAGGTTTGTGTTTGGGTCTATAATAGCCTAACATTTGGGAAATCCCTTAAATACTTTTATGTGTTTGGGTAGACTGATAAATAATCCTTGATCACAACCAATCACTAGACCCAAACACAAACCTCAAGGGTAGCTAATAAGTAATCATAAAAGTATTTTAGACCCAAACATAAACCTCAGGGGTATATGAGAAATTCCCCAAATGTGACGGGTAATTTGGAAATGACGCCAAACCTCAGGGGTACCTCAGGAATTTTCCCTTGATTTTTTTTAGTAAGGCTTACACACAAGTTATTGGTTTAAGGTATTTAAAGGTTTTGCTGGATATTTGTGGAGCTTTGATTTTGAAAGGTTATTTGGCTAATGAAGATGATGTTTGTGGATGATGGAAAGAAGAGGGGAATAACGTCTGATGCAAAATATGACATTTTTCTTTATTTTTTTATTTTTAGATTTTTTTTATTAGTCAAGATCATTTGGTGATTTAAGTTTAATCATTAAATTAGAAGCATAAATAAAATCATGGAAGACCAATAAAAATGAAAATGTGATTATTTTATTAATTACAAATAAATAGAACAAGGCATGTACAACAAAGTCCTAAATGACATAGACTCGTCAAGAAATAAAGGAGCTCCGACTCAACCTAGAAAGCTAGCGCTAAATGACTAAGCCCCCTACACTACTGAGATGATGTCCATTTCCTTGATGATATTTGAAGTAATCATCAGGGTTCCACTTCTTAGACCTATTCTCAGGTGCAAGGTCTAAAGTAGGGACCGATCACTAGTGGAAAAAACCTCATCCGCTCTGGTCAAAACGAGTCTTACTGATCTGATTTGGACCGGAATGGATGGGGACGCAGCGGTTGATGTTTATTAATAGCCTCGGTTGAAACTGTATCAGTTACACATTAACTGATTCGGTGGTCACAAAAACTGGACCAGTTATTTAGTTAACTGGTCCGTCTTTTATGAAAATCGGACCAGTGAACTAAATAACCTATCCAATTTGCAATAAAAACCGCATCAGTTTGGGGTCATTGTGAAATAAAAAAATGACCACCATTTGAAGACAGACAAAACAACAGCCAAACATCTACCGCCATGAAAGGAGAGAGGAAGAAAAATCAGATTTATTCATCCAAAATAAAGCAATGAACTTATATTCTGAATCGAATTACTAACCTCAACAGTGTGTTTGGTTCATTTTCAGGAAAGGAAAAAAAAACAAAGGAAGGGAAGAGAAAATAATGGAAGAGAAAGGAAAATAACTTTAACTTCCCATGTTTGGTATAAATTTTCTCTTTCCTCCCATATGCCCTCACTTTTGGGAGGAAAGGAAAGGAAAATTTTATTAAAGAGTCTTTCCTTCCAAAGACTCCCATTTCCTTTCACTTGATTTTTTTAATGAACCAAACATTGGAAAGTAACAAATTTCCTTCCACTTTCTTTCTTTTCCTTCCAAATTCTTTCTACCAAACAAGCTGTAAAAAAGTAGTAATGAAAAAGCGAAATATAACAAAAATCGAACAACATTGAACCACAAAATTAAACCCCAGAATATAGAAAAATAGAAAAATGAACACTAAAATATGTTACACCAAACTGAATATTATAAACAAAAACGAAAATTATAAAAATATAAAACTAGAAAAAAATTAGAGGCGAAATAAAATTATAGGAAATGAAAACAAAAACGAAAAATATAAAGCTAGAAACGTTTTAGAGGCAATAAAATTACAAACTAACAGTGTGTTTGGTTCATTTTTAGTAAAGGAAAGGAAGAGAAGAGAAAGGAAGGGAAGAGAAAAGAAAAGAATGGAAGAGAAAGGAAAAAAACCTTAACTTCCTATGTTTGGTATAAATTTTCTCTTTCCTTCCAAATTTCCCCATTTTTGGGAGGAAAGCAAAGTGAAATTTTATTAAAGAGTCTTTCCTTCCAATTCCTCCCATTTTCTTTCAGTCAATTTTTTTTAATGAACCAAACATTAGAAAGTAACGAATTTTCTTCCACTTCCTTTCTTTTCCTTCCAAATCCTTTCTACCAAACAAGCTGTAAAAAAAATCAACCCCAGATCCGGAAAGAAAGAAAACGAGGATGTTATCGGACGCCGATGATTGATAATGAAGGACGAGGCTGGTGGTTGGTGGTGGTTGATGAATAGCGATGACGTCGGTGGTTGGGGTGATTGATGACGAGCGACGAGGTTGGTGGTGGTTGATGACGAGCGCTTCGAGAGTTGAAACAGATTATTGGTGTTGGCGTTGGGCGAGGCAAGACTGACAAGATTGTTGGTGTTGGTCGAGACGAGACCAGCGAGATGGCGTTCGAAAGGTGGTTGGTGTTGGGCGAGACTGCAAAGAGTTGAGAAGCAGCGATTGTTGGTGGCGGTGGCAGTGGTGGTAATGGCGCCGACGAGATGAGAGAGGAGCGACTAGATGTATGGTTTGGTGGTCGTGTCTTTGTCAGAGGGAAGAGAGATTGACGGGAGGAAAGTGAGAGAAAGGCTGGACGAAAGAGGAAGAGAGAGGCTTGAGGATATCGTTTATGGTTAGGGTTTTGTGGGGAGGAAAGAGGGAGAGAGAGGGAGATTGGTATAAGGAGCGAGGATTTCGTTTAAGTAGTAGAGGGAGGTTGGCCTCAAACATTTTGGGCCATGAATCTGGTTTTCACGTGGGCTGCTAGACAAAAAAAATAGAAAAGATTAACCGTTGCGGTTAAGTTAACCGAAGCAGTTAACAAAAAACGGATCTATTTTCTGTTAACCGATCCAAATCTCTTAAGAACCGCAGTGGTTTCAGTTCCCTGGTTTCCAACCGAAAATTTCGAGGATTTAGTGATTCGGTTAACTTAAGGACCGCATCGGTTGTATTGTGACATAGCGTTTTTTCCACTAGTGAATAGGTTGTATTGCTCCTCTTTGATGAAGCCTATTGAAAGCTTCTTCTAAAGTCATATCCAGGGGGAGTGAAAGATCTTTGAGGCTTTTGATAACCTCCTTTTTCAGTAGCAAGGGTATTGCCATCATTGCCTTTGGAACTAGAAGAGTTGTTGTTACTCTTCTTGAAAGAATTATTGTTATTGTAACCCTTACTCTTTTAGGCTTGTACTTCTTCTTCGATCAGTAGGCCTACTTTATAGAGTTTTCTGAAAGACTCTATGTGTTGGAATTTGAGGCGATCTCCGTATTTGCGTTGTAAATTATGGATCATAAGTGGGAGTTGGTCCTCTTCAGTTGGTGTATTAGTCATTTGTATGGCCCTTTTCCCCCATTTGTTAAGGAAGGTGACAAAGTCTTCACTGGAGTTTTGTTTGGTTAACTCCAACTCACTGAGACCAATAGGAAGCTGAGTGTTATATATGTATTGTTTGCAAAATTCTTCTTCGATGTAATCCCAGTCATTCAGCTTTGTCTTGTTCAGAAATCTGAACCATTTGGATGGATGTGCATCCATTGTTCAGGGAAAAACATAACCAAACAGGTCCTTGTCCATGACTTTGAGAGCCATAGGAATGCAGAAAGCTCTTAAATGATCATCTGGGTGTTCGACCCCCTAGAATTTCAGGAGGTCACCTAGTGCTACCTTTTCAGGAAGCTTTTCCCTTAGTTTAGGATTGATAATGTCATGGCCATCTCGAGTGCAGGAATTGACTTGATCAATTGCTCGAGCTTTTTGAAGCTTAAATCTGTCTTGGACTTAATTGGAGGTGGTGGTGGAGTGTCTTCCCCTTCACTTTCCTCAGTTTTTAGTTTTTCTCTCAGCACCTTGATCTCTTTGTCTTGTTCCTCAAGACGGGAATTCATTAGTTGAAGCTGAGCCATGCTGTCAATGAGTTATTCATTAGTGTCTCCCATTACAGATGATGATTTAGAATTTTAGGAAGATTCGTCTGAAAAAGTGAGGATTCTTTTGACGAGTCTAGGAGTAAGTTGACCTTGTTTCCTCTCCGTTGGACGTTCCAAAGTTATAATCTCACGACCTGTCCTGAGCAGAGTGGACCTCATAAATTTTGTTAAGAAATAATGTTTTCGAAATGAGAAATGAAAATGAGAAATGGGAATGGGAAATGGAAGAATGAAAATGATTAGATATGAGTATGATTAAAATGGGTATGGTTTTGGAATACTATGGGCTTGACCATGATGGAGATATGGGCCTAACTATATGTAAATAGAGACATGGACTGGGCTGAACTATGCAAGCAGACTGAACTGAACTATGCAAGCAGACTTAACTGAATAATCGGGTTTTGCTTAGCACTAGACTTTGAACTTACAGGTAAAATAAGCAGACTAGACTCAAATCATGCTAGACAATAAATAAGGTTAGACTTTGAACTTATATTTAGAATAAGTAGGGTAAACCGCCCTAAGGGTATGAATTAGGCTTTCGTAGTCCGAAGACTTGACTAGGGCTTAGATAGAGATGTAAACTAGACACAGGGAATGAACTTTTGTAACCCTAAGACTTGACTAGGGTCGACATAGAGCTGTAAACTAGACTTAGAGAATGAACTTTTATAGTTCAAAGACTTAACTAGGGTTTACATAGAGATGAAAACTAGACATAGGGAATGAACTTTTATAGTCCTAAGGCTTAACTAGGGTTTACATAGAGATGCAAACTATACCCATAGAATGAACTTTTATAGTCATAAGACTTAACTATGATTTATATAGAGATGCAAACTAGACCTAGGGATTGAACTTTTTTATAGTCCTAAGACTTAACTACGGTTTACATAGAGATGCAAACTAGACTTAGGAAATACACTTTTATAGTACTCCTAGGACTTGGCTAGGGTTTACATAGAGATGCAAACTAAACCTAGGAAATGAATTTTTATAGTCCTAAGACTTGAGCTTAATTCACATAAAAATGCAAACTAGACCTAGGGAATGAACTTTTATAGTTCTAAGACTAAACTAGGATTTACATAGAGATACAAACTAGACCTAGGGAATGAACGTTTATAATCCTTAGACTTGACTAGGGTTTACATAGAGATGCAAACTAGACCTAGGGAATGAAGGTTTATAGTCCTAAGACTTAACTAGGTTTTACATAGAGATGCAAGCTAGACTGAGGGAATGAACTTTTATAGTCCTAAGACTTAACTATGGTTTACATAGAGATGCAAATGGACTTAGATTTTGACATGAAATAGACTTATATGGGCCTAAGATCGACTCTAATGCTAGTGAATGTATGGACTCAAATATAGATGGACCTATTATAAATGAAAAATGGACTATAATGCATGTAGGCCTAAATATGAATGCAAATGGATCGGATTGGGTTAATTTAATTGTATTGAATGAAGGTGCTTGGACTAGGCTTAGAATTTTCAAAATTTGTTTTTTTCAAAAAGAAACCCCTTTTCTTTATCTTTTGTTTGAAAAAGATGATGGATTAATATTGAAAATATTATTTTTGAATAAGTGGTATGATGATTAGTAAATGTTTCCGGAAAAGGTAGAATAGAAGAGGGTGTAGGATTGGTCTTGAAAAATATAAGTTTTTCTTAAAAGGAATTCATTGAAGATGATAAGGTAGGATTGATAGGGAAGTGTAGGCGTGATTTTATTTCACCTACGCGGTGTGAGCGCGTATTTGACTTGCCCATTATTAAGGTTTAATAGTTTTGAAGTTGCCAACAAGTCTTTAGAGGAAGACTCATAAACCTAACCAGGTGTTAGAGAAACTGTAGGGACATCTTAGGGACTTATCCAATATAGATTTCCCTATCCTGACTCCATAGATGGTCAAATGAAACAAAAATTGAGTTTTGGGGTGAAGGTAAGAACACGGTCAGGAACCATGTCGCCCATTGTTGGCCTCTACTTAATACGAGATACCAAGTTTTATGTAAAAGAATAACCACATAATATTCTTACGCACCCTAAAAATATTAGGCTAGGTTGGTTCAAAAAACACATAAAAACTACTTTTTAGCCACAAGTTATTAAGCAATCAATCACTAGTGGAAAAAACCTTATATGTCACTTAGTAACAGATGCGGTTTTTGTAAAACCGCATCCCAAAATCAACCAAATAATGTGAGGGAAATTTGGCAAACAAAATCTGATGCGGTCCTTAAAGAACCACATCAGATTTTAAATCTGATGCGTTTTTCATGAGCTTAATGCGGTTCATGGGACCGCATCCGAAAACAACCCATGCAACAACATGCGCGACCCAAATCCTACATTCACTTAAACCTAAATATGGACCCGAAATCCCACATCATTTCATTTCGTCCTAAGCGCGACCATTCTCTTCCCTCTCTCCTCTATTCATTTCGTCATTCCTCAAACCCTAACTCCCTCCTCTCTACACCTTCCTCACACGCAGCTCCCATTCTCTTCCCTCTTTCCTCTCTTCGTCCCAGCCACTTCCTCAAACCCTAACTCCCTCCTATCTAATCTTCCCTCACAGCCCAAATTCTCACTCACCTCTCTCCCTCCTCTCTACTCTTCGCTCACAAAACGAATGAATCGTGAAGAAATTAGAACGAATTAAGAACGAAGAACGAATGAATCGCAATTAAGAAGATCGAAAAAGAAGGTCGAAAATGAAGAACAAAATGGAGAGTGAATATTGAAGGTCGAAAATGAAGAACAAAATAAAGAGCGAAACGAAGAACGAAGAATCGAAGATACACAAGAAATTGGTTCGTTTGAGTTTAAATGGGATTTAGTTTTTGGCTCTGGTTCTAGGTGTTTTTTTTCGTTTATTTTGGATTTTGTTTTTAGATCTGATTTTGGTTTAGGTTTTTATTTCGTTTTCGTTTGATTTTTTCGTTTTAGAATCCATTTTCGTTTTGTTTTATTAGGCTTCATTTTCGTTTGATTTTTTTGCTCGAATTCTTAATTTTCGTTTTATCTGGGTAGTATTTTTTAGTTTCTTCGTTTTCTAATTTTTGTTTTTTTTCGTATCTTAATTTTTTTTTAAATTTTCGTTTTTAGTTCCTTCGTTTACTAATTTTTGTTTTTAGATCTAATTTTTGGTTTCGTTTCAATTATTTCGTATAATTACTAGATAATTGCAATTATTAATTTTCGTATATTACAATTTTTTATAATTAGTATATTGCAATTTTCGTATATTGAAATTTTCGTATAATGAGTTATTAGATCTAATTTTCGTTTCGTTTTTATATATAAATTCTCATTATTGTCGATTATTTTGGGATTTAGCTCTTAATTTTCGTATAGTCTTAATTTTTAGGTTTGTAATTTTCTCTATATATGTTAAATTTTTATTTTTGTGTATTTGTGTAATTTTCTTTATTTATATTAAAATATTATTTCTATGAATTTATTTAGTTTCTATGTATAAATTCTTATTTATATGTATTTTGTATAATTTTTGTTTTTGTATAATTTATTATTGTTGTATATATATGTTTGGTTTGGTATATTTTTAGTCTAATATAATGGGAAAATTATTGCGCCAAAAATTGAGAGAATATTACATACCTAGTGCACCAAAAATTGACGAATGTTATATGTGCAGACCTGCAGCTGCAGGTCTGCAACGTGTTTTTGACATCAAGTTCTACGTACCGATGCAGTTCTTTGATAAAACCGTGTCAGAAAACAATAATCTGATAAGGTAAAACCGCATCAGATTATTGTTTTCTGATGCAGTTTTGGATCGCATCAGAAAACATTAGAGAGCTGCTGTGAGTCTATCCGATGCGGAACATAATCGCATTAGTAAGTCCGATTTTGACCGCATCGGATAGGCTTTTTTCCACTAGTTAATATTACAAGGTAACTAGCAGGTTGTGCATATTATCTTATTTAGTTAGAACAATTCCTTAGGTCTTGAATAACAATAATAACATATGGGTGATCAAAATCAGATATAATAATCAAAATAACATGAATAATATATACAAAATAAGAGGAAAAAAGGTTAGAATGTACAATAAATATGCGTATTTATTAAATATCTACATCATGACAAGAATTCGTTAGTAACTTCAAGGAAATATAAATAAAGGACTTATTGAAGGGTACTTAGGACTATACCTATGTGGCTTAGGTCTAAGAATGTAACGACCTTCAGGAGAAGCAATCTTGAAGCCAAAAACAAAATGTAATTAAGAACATTAAAGTGTTTGATGTGTTTAGTGTGTTTAGTGTGTTTAATGTGTTTGAAAAGTATGTGGAAGTGCGAATATAGAGCACATGCGTATGCAAAAATTAAAGTGTATGAGAAAACAATATTGATAATTGTCCTTTGATTCGAGAAATCAAGGAGTTTTTATAGCAAAAGGAAGTTGCTTCACGTGCTAACTGCGTCAAGCGCATGAGGATGTGTGACTCATAATCACATGTGTCAGGCACACATTGGTGCGCCTGACACGGCAAGACCAATAGACAACGTACACGTTGTACGCGTCTTTGAATAAAGATAAGAAATAAACATGCGTGTCGTACAGAGTGATGCGCTAGGCGCAAGACTAATTCTGACACACAAATCCACGTGTCAGGCGCATATTGGTGCACCTGACACACCATAACCAATGTGCTGGGGGTATGTGGTGCGCTAAGCGCACTGCCTTTCATCAAATGTGTTTTTATTTAAAACTTTATTTAATCCCTTAAAATCTGGAAATTTAATATTACAGATTAAAAATTTTATTTCAATTCATGAAAATATTTATTCAAAATAATTAACAAACAATCGGACTTTTAAAATATTTTAAATGGACTCAAAATTTATTTGTGGGCTTAAAATACAATTAATTATGTTGAATAATTAATTGGACTTTAGAATAAGACTTCAAAATACACCATAGATTTATTTTGGGCTTTCTCTTCGGACTGCACTTTCATTTGGTTGCGCCAACTAAAACCGTGGTATGTTTCATCATTGTACCCTTAAATGGGAACACACGATTATGTGTATACAAAATCCCCCACTTTGACGGAGGTTTGTAAAACCAAAAGTCAAAGAATACATGTCGGGACGGAGAACGATCCTAGATGCTTTGCAATCTAAAATAACTCTTTTACGCCAGTACGTGCAAAATAGGCAATTGCAGAAAAAATATATGAAAAATATAATTTTGCAAGACAAGAAAAATTATTATTTTGCAAGACAAGCAAAGGCCTACAAAAATGAAAGCAATAACTGCAAAACAAGCAAAAGTTTACACAAAAATAGATATATGTAATTTTGCACGACAAGCAAAAGCTTGTAAAAAGAAGTACCTGTAAAAAGAAGTACCTGCAAAATTATTTTGCAAATGTTTGCAGAAATACAAATATATATAATTTTGTAAGACAAGCAAAAACCTGCAAATTGAAAGAAGTACCTACAAAACAAGCAAAAATTTGCTGAAACAAATATATATGTGTGGAGCTTAGGGATGGGCAAGGGTAGGGTCTAGGTCGAGTCCAGCTGGACCCTAGACCCAGACCCTAAATTTTTTTGTAGACCCAAACCCGGACCCGGACCTTAAGGGTCTGGAAAAATTGGACCCAGACCCTTAGGGTCTGGAGGGTCTAGAGGGTCTGGATGGTCCAGGCCTAAATTCTTTATTTTGCCGAATTTTCAGCATTATTAATATCAATAATCATCTGAAATTCGCATGAAACAAACACAAAAAATTGCATGAAACAAACATAAGAATTCGCATGAAACAAACACAAACATATAAATTGAAAAAAAACGAAACAAACACAAACACAAACTTATAAACTGTAAAAAAAAAAACGAAACAAACACAATTCACAAACATATAAATTGAAAAAAAACGAAACAAAAACACAAACATACAAACTGAAAAAAACGAAAAAAACGCGTTGGGAGATAGTTAGGTTTTAGTCTTTTAGAAAATCAGTTTGTTTTTTTTTAAAAAAAGTTAAAATGTATATACTCCCTCCGCTTTTATTTATTTTATTTTGGTTTACACAAGAATTTAGGAGATGTCATTTTCATTCTTTTTTAGTGTACTTTTTGACCCTTTAACATTAGATAGGTTAGGAAAAGGGAAATAAGTAGTACTTTTTGGTGGAAAAAGAGGGGAAACAAATATAATACTATTACTTTTTGGTGGGCCAAGTCTCCTAATAAGGAAATGTAGCAAATAAAAAAAGCAACCCTTTTTGGAAAATGTAGCAAATAAATAAAAACAGAGGGAGTATTAAATAAGTTTAGGGTCTAAGGGTCGGGTCTGGGTCCAAAATTTTAAGACCCGGACCCTGACCCTAAAAAATTCACTTGGACCCGAACCCTTAGGGTCTGAAAAAGTTGGACCCAGACCCTTAATTTAGGGTCGGGTCCAACAGGGTCCAGGTAGGGTCCTGGACCCATGCCCATCCTTAGTGGAGCTAAATCCCGCTCCATGAGCATACTTAGCTAAAGACTACTGCTGGACTTGACTGCTGTTGTTATCTTTAGAAACACGAACCATATAAACGCTTGTTTTTCGTTGCCTCGAATCGTAATGGTCCGAGAAACTAGTAATGGATTTATCGTCGTTATTACTCATGTGTATTTGTTGTCTCTTGAGCAATGTATGTTGAAAGTTTGTGTAACGTATTATGTTTCTAAGAGAAAGTTGTATTTTTGTGAAGTTCTAAAAGGTCATTGGTTTGTCGCGAGCGACTTTAAAGCGTAACGAACATTTGAAATAATTAGTAACTGAAGAGGTGGTCCCCACCGTGGCTACGAAGCCCGCAAGTGGGTTTTAGAGGCTTGTATGCATGACACAGATGCCTGCGCTTGGCGCAGCGCTGTCTGTGTGCTGGACGCACAAGGCGCGTGTGGCGTAGGTCATTAAATGACCTATAAAACACAGGTTTTCGCCCAAAACTCTATTCATTTCTCTTCTCTCCTTCGAGCGTCGTTTCCACTCTTTATCTCTCCTCAAAATATTTAACTTCCATTGTTGGAGCTCTAAAGTTTCAAATCTTTCTTTAAACTCGAAGATCCTTCCAGATCCGGGCTAGAGGAGGGATTATTTCCATTTAATGAAAGTTTAGGTGCGTTTTTTTTTGAAGGGAATTAGTTCGACATTTTCGACCTTCTTCTTGGTGTACCGGTGGTTTTCACCCATTTTTGGCGATTTTACCGGCAAGTTCGGGTACGGTTGTATTATGTGAGTTTGTATCAGTTTTATAATTTAATAATTCCTTAGATCATGAATCTGTAATTATTTTAAGATTAACATAATTTCTAAGTTTGTAACCTAAAAACATGTTTAGGGAACTTTGGATGTGCGGATTTGCTACATGTTTAGGCAACTGTGTGTAGTCCCCTATTGTAGCTTGAATTTTTTTTGCTTGATTTTTCTGATGGATTCCTGAAATCTAATTAGATGTGGTGATTGTGCTATTTAGGAAGCGACTTTGTGATTTAAGATCAATGATTCGTGAAATCTAGTGAACTTCCTTGTTATGTGCTATTAGAGTTTGGAACTCTTTGATGAAAATTTTTAGTCATACTTTCTAGCTTAAATTCGATTACCATGTTGTTGGAAGATTTTATAAGAGAGAAGGTGGGCATGACTGCGACGCACCACAGACGGGTTTGGAAAGCCCCAGGGTGGGCTTCGGATCAGCTACACTACTACACGGAGAACCACATCTCCCATCGACCACTTACTGGTCGCGTGAGTATCTGCAATGCGATGCTTTCTTTTTTCCCTAGATTAATATTAGGCATCTTTGTTGATTTTAATTGTATTTGCAGGCTGATGGTAAATGTTGTCATTTAATTTCGGTATTTTATATTTAAGATGCTCAAGAAGGTTCACAAGAATCGCGAGTAAGCGGCTTTGACTGACCAGAGTGGGTTGGCCTACTTTATCCGTATTTACGCGACCATGGGGAATGTTCATTCCTCCCACATCTTGTTTCGCAGCCTGCTAGAGTTGTGTTGAGATTCTATCAACTCTTTTCACATGCCTTGGGGGAAGATGATCATTACCCCCTTGAATTCTCTTTGATCTCTGGCTTGTCTTTTACTGGCACCCGAGTGCCATTAGCTGACAACCTGGTATTCAACAGTCAGGAGGCCAGGTTGCTAATTGGTCCCATTGTTGATACTCTTTCTTATCACTAACATATACCTCCCCCATGGAGGCGTCCATAGGGCTCACTATGGACGGGACAACAGAGAAGTAGGATGTTTGCATTCTGCTATGGCTGGTCATTTGTGTCATACTGCAGACTAACAAATCCCGGGTGTTATCTAATCTAGTTGAAGTTCCCATAGGAGTGTGATTTATTATCTTAGAATTTTCGTGGCCATATCTCTTTAACAATTCCTTTAATTTATGTATTTTTGTTGGTGAATAATTATCCCTTTTTCATTTTGCTTAATTTCACTAGTAGAATAAATGCTATTTGCTGCGGTTAAAAAGTGCCCTATTACTGCGGTTTTAGGCGCGCAACAATTAAGGGCGCAGCAATAGGTAATAATTATATTGCTGCGGTTTCTAGGCCAAACCGCAGCAATATTTGTTTTTTTCAATATTAAAAAGATACACCTATTGCTGCGGTTTTGGGCCAAAACCGCAGCAATATGTGCACTTTTCAAAAAAAAAAAAATTTTTAAATCAAAATCTTCATTTTTAAAAAAAATCAAAATCTTCAATGTTAAAAATACTTAAAATGCAATAAAAACTAAAGTAACTAAAATACAACATAAGCATAACAACAAGAACATTCAAATTTATAAAATATCAATAAAAGAAAAAAAAATTGAAGAAAATAAAAATTACAGACGTTTAGATCTAAATTGAAAAAAAATAAAAAAAATGAAGAACCTAAACAGTCAGACTTTTCTTGTTCTTCGAATGACGCTAGTGGAGACTAAATTAGAATGAAGATACTACTTCAGTCTCACCATATACCGAAGTTTAGATCTAAATTAGAATATAAAATAAAGAAAATAAAAAATACATAAGTTTAAATCTAAAGGAAAAACCAGAAGAAAAAAAAAACTAAAAAGCATATTAAATCCAAGAACCGCCGGGTTGAACAGCCGACGAGGAGAACAAACAATGAGGCTCGACGGTTTCCAACGAAAGTAGAAGGAGATCGACGAGGAGAATCGACGGTTGGTGATTTTGGCGAAGAAGAACTCGCCGAATCTGAATTTTCGCGAAGTTGGTGAAGACGACCAGTTCGCCGGAGAGGAAGACGACCAGATTTCGCCGGAGACGAAGACGCACTGGAGACGAAGACATGCCAGAGACGAAGACGCGCTGGAGACGAAGACGCGCTGGAGACAAAGACGCACCGGAGACGAAGATTCGTGACTCTCTGATGGATCTGAAGGACGGTGAGGAGAGGGAAAACGAACGACGGTGAGGAGAGGGAAAACGAACGACAGTGAGTGAGGAGAAAGGGTGAGAGAAAACGAAGGCTGAGAGGAGAGAGAGAGAGAGGAGAGAGGGG
Source organism: Beta vulgaris subsp. vulgaris (assembly GCF_026745355.1). Taxonomy (NCBI): domain Eukaryota; kingdom Viridiplantae; phylum Streptophyta; class Magnoliopsida; order Caryophyllales; family Amaranthaceae; genus Beta; species Beta vulgaris. Next base: position 36,387,718 of record NC_079202.1, on the reverse strand, counting down.
GAGAGAGGGGGAGAGAGAGAGGAGAGAGGCGCCTCTCTTGCGAAATGAAAGAAAAACCCTAAGTATTGTTCAATTGGCGCTCCGTTTTTTTTGTTTAGTTCAGCATATATTACTGCGGTTGCCACGTAAGACCGCAGCAATATATTAAAAAAATATTTTTTTTAATATATTGCTGCGGTCCTACATGGGAACCGCAACAATATTTGCTGTTCAGGGCCCCACATTATTTTTAAAAAGTTTGCGTTAGACAATATTGCTGCGGTTTTGGGCGGGAACCGCAGAATATTGTCAATTTCTATTTTTTCTTTTCTTTTTGCGTGTTATATTGCTGCGTATAGGTAAAACCGCAGCAATATTACCGCAGCAAATAGCATTTATTCTACTAGTGTTTGTAACCCAAGAAAGAAATAATTTAACTCACCCATCATACTCATCTCAAATTCATTACTCATGAGGTTTGAGAATTCTTTACATAATGACTCATTAGTTGCTCCAAAGATAATGTCATCAACATATATTTAAACAAGAAGTACATCAATTCCTTTCGATTTTAGAAACAAAGTTTATCAACTTTACCTCTTTCAAAATTATTCTCTAAAAGGAACTTAGATAATCTCTCATACCATAACCTAGGTGTTTGCTTTAACCCATAAAGAGCCTTATAAAGCTTGTAGACATGATTTGGGAAATTATTACTTTCAAATCCAGGGGGTTGTTCAACATATACATCTTCATTTAAGAAGCCGTTAAGAAACGCACATTTGACGTCCATTTGATACAGTTTAAATCCCATATATGCAACAAATATAATTAGTATTCTAGTGGCCTCAAGTGTAGCAACGGGAGCAAAAGCTTCTTTACAGTCAATTCCTTCTTGTTGATTACAACCTTTTACTACAAGTCTAGCTTTGTTCCTTGCAATTGTTCCTCATCTAGTTTATTTCTAAATACTCATTTTAAGCCAATCACTTTTTGTTGTTAACTAGATGCCATACCTTGTTTCTTTCAAACTCATTTAACTCATCTTGCATAGTAGTGACCCAATCATAATCAATTGATGCTTCTTCATGATTTCTTGGTTCCCTCCTTGATAGCAACACATGAAATGCACAAAAATTCCTTAACTGATATCTTGTTTGCGTACCTTTGGATATATCGCTAATTATGAGTTCCACTGGATGTGATTTTTTATGTCTCCAAGGTTTTAATTTGGTTGAAACTACCTTACAGGAACAAGTTGTTCCTCTTGAGTTTCATGAGAGGATGAAGAGCCTTGTTCATTTATTCCTCATTCAGCAAGTGTTAAATCATTTCCTTCAACATTTTCATTTTTTGTAGGAACAAGAATAGTTCCATCATCTTGAGGAACAGGTTCAACATTATTTTGAAGATTTTCTTCTTCGTTCCTTTCCTCTTTTATTCCTTCTTCTTTCTCGATTGAATCTGCATCTTTTTCATTTGGTTTAGTCAAGCCTATTTCAAAATTATCAACCTGCTTGCTTGGATTAAAATTGTCAGATTCATCAAGATAGTGTGTATACTTTCTTCAACACACATAGTCCTTTTATTGTAAACTCTATAAGATTTTCTATGTGAGGAGTAACCTAGGAATATTGCTTCATCACTCCTTGCATTAAATTTTCCAAGATTATCTTTCCCACTGTAATACTCCGTATATTTTAGTAAGTTATTAGTTATATTTTTTAAAAGGTTTTATATACTAAAAACGCTTTTATTAATTATTAAGGTTTTAAATAGGCTTTTATATTAAATTATGGGGTTTTCAAATAAATTCTAGCCCAAATTATATACTGGGCCTAAGTTTACAACTTGTAATCCAAGTAGTTAGAAGATATTTTTAAAAAGAAATTTCAAAAAGGATTTATAAAAGGTTTATAAAAGAAAAAAAAAATTAAATCACTTTATCAAACTCACGCACAGCGTGGACTAAGAGTTGTGATAACTTGGTTGTTTTATCTTTTGGGTTAATTTGTTAATTTGGTTGTTTTATCTTTTGGTTAATTAGCATCTAGACTATTTATCTTGTGGAATATTCCTCTATTCTAGCTATATTATCATAAAAGATAGTTTATCCTACCTAAAGTAATTATCTTTTATCAAGAATATATCTTTTAGTTCCTATTCCTATTCTTATCCTATTTACCCAACTAGTATAAATAGGGGTCTCCACCCACCATATTCTTCACACCAAATTTGAGGAATAAATCTCTTTTCTAAGTTTAAACTCTCTCTCCCTCTTAGCCTACCTTCTCTATTTTTCTCCCTAGTATTATTATTAATCAAGGTGCGTGTATATGTAGATTCTTAATATATATTTGGCATGTGTAGTCTCATGTTTCTAAGTTGGTTATTTGGATTAAAATACATGTTTTACGTTTCAGTTGAGTTAACTATGAATGATATAATTTTGAAATAATACGTGCAAGTTGTTAATGTTTAAGAATAAGAGTTGTTTTATGTACACTAATATGTTTTGGTATTATATCAATCTAAAAGATAAGAAGGCAGTAGGTGTGTTCATGTGATTATAGTAATTAGGAAAGGATAGTCTTGTTGTATGAGTTATGTTTTGGTATTCACCTCTACTGACGCTAATAACGGAATTACGAAATAGCTTAATAGTAGGTGATCACTAATGTTCAGTATACATGGTTGTTAGATACTTGGTGCGGCAGTTTTACTGAATTTTGTTTGTCAATATTGTCATGGGTATTAGCTTACACTAGTATGTTAGTATCATTAGTTTTTTTTCAAAGCTCAAGTATCTATCTTGTTATATGCCTACCTAATTATATTAGCATAATTATTATTACTATTCATATTAGTATTATCATGAAAATTATTATTTCATGTATGATCAATAAGATCTTTCAAGATTATCTCATGAACAAGTTATATATTTTATATGCCTCTATATGGCTAAAGTTTTATAAAAGAATTACTATTCTTATAAAGGAGGATTATTTCCGAAAGATTTTTCTTAGTTATATGATCTTTTATGATCACAATTTATAAAGAGGCCACGACTTGTTATTTATTAGCAAGAACGGTAGCTATTATATTTTACCCATGTACTTTTTGTATAAGTCATGTGGACAAGGTAGTTCCCCTCGTAATAGACTCAGTAAGGAATACTAAACTTGGGGGGTGTGCACACTTTAGGAAAGGTACCTAGGCAAGGAAAATGACTTTTATTAAAGTTATATAGATTTTTCAGGTTGATTGATGCATACTACATATGGGGAGCTAGTGAGGAGTACTACATAGCTTAGTTTAGTAGTCATTATGTTTTATATTTCCCTTTGTCTTAGTTGAAACAATAAATTTTTATTTATCAATAAAGAGAAGTTATTTTTATTAATTCCGCTGCATTGTTAAGTTAGTAGTTAGTAGTTTTAGCCTTTAACGTTATCACGTGGCGGTAATACTCTCAAGTTTCTCAAGTGTTTTATATAAAATATTCTTTCAAAAAGAGAGAAATTTGGGGGTGTTACAAAGTGGTATCAGAGCCTTTAGGTTTATTAATGAGATCGGGTAGATTTGGAAGGGATATAAGTTAGAGTTTCGCATTTTAGTGCATAAATTTTTTGCATTTTATTTGCATAAATAAAGTTATATGCATTTTATTTGCATAAATAAAGTTATATTTCCAAATATAAATATTTTCCAATTTATTTATTTTGAGAAAGGAATAAGTGTGTGGCTTTATTTTTCTGAGGAAAGTTCTGGCTAAGGAAAGACTTGGTACTTAAGTTGGCCGCTTGTGCCGCACCTCTCTTTCCTGGGAACTCCCTCGATTAATTTTTCCATACACGAAAAACCTAGTATTCGAAATAAAAACTTATTATATAATTAAATTTTTTGAAAATACAAATAGTTTGAAATTTTTCTTTGTTTCCTTATTTACAATCAGATTATTATTCTTGAATAATTGTATGACATTATGTCTAGCAAAATATGAAAATATTATTAATTTTCATAAGGAAGGAGATTTAGTTGTCTTTATGACAATATACGTATAGTACTTACTAATTTGTATTTGTTTTTACCACAGATTTATTATGGCAAGTCATAGTCCATTTTTCGTACGTATTCTAGTAAAAAGAGATGCTCAAACTGTGACTGATTATGTGCGTGCTTTCTGAAGTATGCAAACTTTTTAATAGACCAAGGATACCAACAGTTTCGTTATCATGGACCAATGGTTGCTTTGCTTCTAGAACACTTGCCCTACATTGAACCCTACCATTGGCTATATAATAATATACATGTGATGACTTTATTAGATGGGATGCCCAACATGAGGGATCATTACCAAGAAGGAATCTGGCTAGCTACCGTACCTTATTTCACATTTGACCTCCGATATGCGGAATTATGGAAAGAGCAACAAGAAGCACGAGTTATGATGAATGCATATCAAACTCCAAGCCATCCTGACCATGAACCTACTACTAGTCCTGAACCCTCTAATATTCAAAGCAACCTACCAAGCACAGAGGGTAGCCGTTCATCACCTCCGGAATATCACCCTATGTCTGATGATGAATGGTTTAGACACCAAGCCAATGATGAAGCAAGAGATCAAGATCCATCTGATTTTATTTACTAATAAGAAATTTTTAGGAAAATGTTAGATTAGCAGTTTTAGTAGCTTTAATAATTAGTAGTTCTGTAATTAGACTACTACTCTTATAATGTTAGCATTCCTTTTCAAGGATTAATAAATAAAATTCTCGTTTTTCTTTTTATGCTATGTGCAATTTGTCAATCATATTATGAATCATGATTGTTGTATGAATTACAAATTTAGTAGGATAACTTAATAAGTAGTTTGTTTCTTACCAGGAAGAAATGGCCAGTAGACCCGGAAGTAGATCCAAAACTCGAGCAACTCTTAAGGAGTTGACCTCTCTGACCAAGAATTTGGCTAAGGCTATGACTTCTCAACTGAACCGTCAACAAGAACCTGACCTAGCTGGCGAGGTGTTTAAGAAAGTAGCCTCTAGGAATCCACCTGTCTATGATGGAAAAGAGGACCCAGCCAGTCTTGAGAACTGGATTAGAGAGTTTGATAAACTGTTTACTGCTGTTAGGTGTAAGATGAGTTGAAAATCAACAATGCTACATACTACCTAAGAGAGGAAGCTGATTTATGGTGGTCCCAAAGGAAGGAGTCTTAGCGACTCAAGAGGATTTTGGGTGGGAGCAATTTAAGGAAGCCGAGAACCAAGTTTTACCCACCTCACTTAAGGAAAAAGAAGTGCCTAGAGTTTACCAACCTGAGGATGGGGACCATGACTGTCAATGATACTACTCTAAGTTATAGAGTTAATGAGGTTTGCACCTGAAATGGTTCCAACTGAAGTTTTGAAGGCTCAACGATTTGAGCAAGGGTTGACCTTGTCCATTCAAGGGAAATTGGAGGGGCTAACTTTAATAGCCTTGAGAAGTGTATGGGAGAGCTGCCCATCTATTCGGGATCAAGGGAAGAGAGTTGGAAGTGAATCCTGGAGATAAAAGGAAAAGGGTCTAGTAATGGGTTTCAAGGTGGAGATAAGCGTCAAAAGATTAATGGAGGATTCAAGCAAGGAAAGGATGATAAAAGTAATGGGAATAACAACAATCGTAGTCAATCTGAAAATGGAAAGTCCAAGAGAGTCTACTACTGCAAAAGATGTCCAAGAAACCACCCAGGAAGGGACTGTGAAGGAAATCTGGTAACTTGTAGGATCTGTAGCAAGTTAGGCCATAGAGAATATGAGTGCTTCCAGAAAGACTCAACATCAGCAAATCCTAAGCCGACCCAGAATCAGGGAGGTAATGGGAACAAAGGACTCCAACAGCAATAGTGACCCATAATCGTGTTCCTCCTAAGAATGGGAACGGAGGAGACAATCAGGCTAAGACAAATAATCAAGGTCGAGTGTTTGTCATGAGCAATCGTGAGGCTGAAACGACTGCAGGCGTAGTGACTGGTACTTTCTTCATCTCTTCTATTCCAGTTAAGATTTTATTTGATTCAGGAGCTTCTCACTCTTTTATTTCCAAAACCTTAGTGGAGAAACTTAAGTTGGGAAAACCCGAATTATAAGCATGGATATAGTCATACCTTCTGGAGATGTCATTAACGTTTCTAAGCTATATAGAGATGTTTAGTGACTATAGCAGGGGTAGAATTTCCTTCAGACTTAATTGAATTGAGTTAGATGACCTAGATGTTGTTATGGGAATGGATTGGTTGGGAAAATTCAAAGCCCAAATAGACTGCAGAGCCCAAAAAGTGACGTTGAAAGGCCCAAAAGGAGTCAAAGTAACCTATAGAAAAATCAGTCAGAAGCCCAGTCCAAGAATGATTTCTGCTATGCAACTCAAGAACTGTATAAGAAAGGGGTATCCATTGTACTTGTGTAGTATACAAAAGTTGGGAGTAGAAGGAGAAAAGATGGAGAATATTCCTGTAGTTAATGAATTTCTGGATGTCTTTCCAGAAGAAATCCCTGGAATGCCTCCAATAAGGGAGTGGAGTTCACCATAGACTAATGCCTGGAACTGGCCCAATATCTAAAGCACCATATCGTATGGCTCCAGCTGAAATGAATGAGCTTAAACCCAATTAGAAGAGTTATTAGAGAAGGGCTACGTAAGGCCTAGTGTATCCCCATGGGGTGCGCCTGTCTTGTTTGTAAAGAAGAAGGATGGTAGTCTAAGGTTGTGCATCGACTACCGTGAGTTGAACCAAGTGACCATTAAGAATAAGTATCCTCTCCCAAGGATCGATGATTTGTTTGACCAACTGAAAGGAGCTGGAATTTTCTCTAAGATTGACTTAAGGTCAGGGTATCATCAGTTAAGAATTGCTGATAAGGACATTGCTAAGACCGCTTTTAGGACACGTTATGGCCATTATGAGTTTACAGTAATGCCTTTTGGATTGACTAATGCGACCAGCAGTATTTATGGATCTCATGCATAGAATTTTTAAGCCATACTTAGACCAATTTGTGGTAGTATTTATAGATGATATATTGGTTTACTCTAAGAATAAAGAAGAGCATGAGAAACACCTCCGAATAATTTTGTCAACCCTCCAACAGAAGCAATTGTATGCAAAGTTTTCGAAGTGTGAGTTTTGGTTGGAAAAAGTGGCATTTCTGGCCACGTCATTCTAAGGAGGGGTTGCCGTTGATCCAGCAAAGATTGAAGCCGTTAGTGAATGGCCTACTCCAAAGAATGTGACTGATATAAGAAGTTTTCTAGGTCTGGCAGGTTATTACAGACGTTTTGTTAAGGATTTCTCGAAAATAGCCCGACCAATGACCAACCTTATGAAGAAGGAGTCCAAGTTTATTTGGAGCCCAGAATGTGAGAAAGCCTTCACCATCCTAAAGAAAGACTAACCACAGCCCCTGTGTTATCCTTGCCTGATGGGAGTGATACTTATGAAGTATATAGTGATGCATCTAAACATGGTCTAGGGTGTGTTTTAATGCAAAATAGAAGAGTCATTGCTTATGCATCAAGGAAACTGAAGCCATATGAAGTCAACTACCCTACTCATGACTTAGAGTTAGCCGCAATAGTCTTTGCTTTAAAGATTTGGCGTCATTATTTGTATGGGGTGACATGTAAGATATACACAGATCACAAGAGTTTGAAATACATTTTCACCCAAAAGGATTTGAATATGAGGCAAAGGAGATGGTTAGAATTCATAAAAGACTACGATTTGGATATCCAATACCATGAAGGGAAAGCCAATGTAGTGGCAGATGCCTTGAGTAGGAAGACAAGTCATACCTTAAGCACTATGGTGGTGGCAGATCAACTGTGTTTAGACTTTCAGAAGATGAATCTTGAAGTTATGCAATATGGAGAAGTAGAGAAAATGTTTAGTGCATTGACCATCAACCCTCGATGTTTGATCAAATTAGGGAAGCTCAATTAAAAGATGAAAAGATGGAAAAGATAAAAGAAAAGGTGAGGGAGGGTCATGCTGGAGACTTGAAATTCATGAAGATGGAGTTTAAGAATGGAAGGAAGGTGGTGTATACCCGAAGCTTGTGAAGATTTGAAATTGAAAATCATGGAAGAAGGCCATAATTCTCCATATTCGATGCACCCAGGGGGTGATAAGTTGTATAAGGATTTAAAGAAGAATTTCTGGTGGGCTCGTATGAAGTTGGACATAGCTGAATTTGTTTCCAAATGCTTAACATGTCAAAAGGTGAAGAGTGAACATAAAAGACCCCAAGGAAAAGTCCAACCTTTAGATGTGCCAGGATGGAAGTGGGATTCATTTCGATGGATTTCGTTTTGCTTACCTAAGGGTAAATCTGGAATGATACGATATGGGTAATTGTCGATAGGTTGACCAAGTCTGCAGTGTTCATACCTATGAAGGCAACATGGTCGATGGACCAACTAGCTAAGGCCTACATCAAGCATGTATTGAGAATACATGGAGTACCGAAAGATATTGTGTCTGATCGAGATTCTAGATTTTTGTCTAACTTCTGGCAGAAGCTACAGCAAGCCTTTGGTTCGAAGCTATTGATGAGTACTGCTTTTCACCCAGCCACTGATGGCAGACTGAAAGGACCATACAAACCTTAGAAGATATGTTAAGAGCTTGTGTCATGGAATATCAGGGTTCATGGGAAGATCATCTGATTTGATAGAGTTCTCCTACAACAACAGTTATCATTCAAGTATAGGCATGGCACCATTCGAGGCTTTATGGTAGGAAATGTAGAAGCCCATTATGTTGGAACGATATAAGTGAAACAGTTGTACTTGGGCCTGAATTGATTGAAGAGACCGTGCAACAGGTTAAGATGATCCAAGGAAAGATTAAGGCAGCCCAAGATCGTCAGAAAAGCTATGCTGATCTGAAGCGTAGGGAAGAAGAATATGAAGTGGGCGAAAAAGTGCTTTTGAAAGTATCACCAATGAAGGGTGTGATGAGGTTTGGAAAGAAAGGGAAGCTCAGCCCTAAGTTTATAGGCCCTATGAAATATTGGATAGAGTTGGAAAAGTGGCCTATAGGCTAGCCCTACCCACTGAATTAAGCCGTGTTCATAATGTGTTCCATATATCTCAGTTGAGACGGTATATCCCAGATAAATCGCATGTGTTGCAGCCTGAAACAATTCAAATTGATGAGAACTTGTCCTATGAAGAAAGGCCTATTAAAGATTTTAGACATAAGGTTAGAAGTACCGAAAAAAGATGTTAATTGTTAAGGTGCTCTGGTCTAATCAGAAGTCTGAAGAAGCAACATGGGAAGCAGAGGCTGACATGCGAAAGAAATATCCAGAGTTGTTTGCAGAAGGTTAGTAGTAGAGTTACGGGCACGTAACTCCTTTTAAGGGGGGTAGAATACGATAGAGTTTCGCGCGTTTGACTTAGAACCATATTGTTTGACATATTTTATGAGTTATTATGTGAATCAACTTATTTTTATAGGAAGTTGGTGGTATATGTGTCTTACTTGCTTTGTCTCTTGCATTGCTTGCTTTAAGTTTCGAGGACGAAACTTCTTTTAAGGGGGGTAGTCTGTAATACTCCGTATTTTTACTAAGTTATTAGTTATATTTTTTAAAAGGTTTTATATACTAAAAACGCTTTTATTAATTATTAAGGTTTTAAATAGGCTTTTATATTAAATTATGGGGTTTTCAAATAAATTCTAGCCCAAATTATATATTGGGCCTAAGTTTACAACTTGTAATCCAAGTAGTTAGAAGATATTTTTAAAAAGAAATTTCAAAAAGGATTTATAAAAGGTTTATAAAAGAAAAAAAAATTAAATCACTTTATCAAACTCACGCACAGCGTGGACTAAGATTGTGATAACTTGGTTGTTTTATCTTTTGGGTTAATTTGTTAATTTGGTTGTTTTATCTTTTGGTTAATTAGCATCTAGACTATTTATCTTGTGGAATATTCCTCTATTCTAGCTATATTATCATAAAAGATAGTTTATCCTACCTAAAGTAATTATCTTTTCTCAAGAATTTATCTTTTAGTTCCTATTCCTATTCTTATCCTATTTACCCAACTAGCATAAATAGGGGTCTCCACCCACCATATTCTTCACACCAAATTTGAGGAATAAATCTCTTTTCTCAAGTTTAAACTCTCTCTCCCTCTTAGCCTACCTTCTCTATTTTTCTCCCTAGTAGTTATTATTAATCAAGGTGCGTGTATATGTAGATTCTTAATATATATTTGGCATGTGTAGTCTCATGTTTCTAAGTTGGTTATTTGGATTAAAATACATGTTTTACGTTTCAGTTGAGTTAACTATGAATGATATAATTTTGGAATAATACGTGCAAGTTGTTAATGTTTAAGAATAAGATTGTTTTATGTACACTAATATGTTTTGGTATTATATCAATCTAAAAGATAAGAAGGCAGTAGGTGTGTTCATGTGATTATAGTAATTAGGAAAGGATAGTCTTGTTGTATGAGTTATGTTTTGGTATTCACCTCTACTGACGCTAATAACGGAATTACGAAATAGCTTAATAGTAGGTGATCACTAATGTTCAGTATACATGGTTGTTAGATACTTGGTGCGGCAGTTTTACTGAATTTTGTTTGTCAATATTGTCATGGGTATTAGTAGGGATGGGCAAAGGTAGGGTCTGAGTAGGGTCCAGCCGGACCCTAGACCCGGACCCTAAATTTTTTTGCAGACCCAGACCCGGACCGGACCCTAAGGGTCTGAAAAAATTGAACCCTGACCCAGACCCTTAGGGTCTAGAGGGTCTAGAGGGTCCAGGCTTAAATTCTTTAATTGGCCAAATTTTCAGCATTATTAATATCAATAATCATCTGAAATTCGCATGACACAAACACAAAAAATCGCATGAAACAAACACAAGAATTTGCATGAAACAAACACAAACATATAAATTGAAAAAAAGAAACAAACACAAACTTATAAACTGAAAAAAAACGAAACAAACACAATTCACAAACATATAAACTGAAAAAAACAAAACAAACGTACAAACTAAAAATAACGAAACAAACATAACTTACATAAGAGTTCAGAATGAGTGTTTTGGTGTTTTAGTTTAGCTATTAGTCTTTTAGAAAATCAGTTTGTTTTTTTAAAAAGAGTTAAAATGTATATATTAAATATGTTTAGGGTCTAAGGGTTGGGTCTGGGTCCAAAATTTTAAGACCCGGACCAGGACCCTAAAAAATTTACTTGGACCCAGACCCGGACCCTTAGGGTTTGAAAAAGTTGGATCCAGACCCTTAAATTAGGGTTGGGTCCAACAGGGTCCAGGTAGGGTCCTGGACCCATGCCCATCCCTAGGTATTAGCTTACACTAGTATGTTAGTATCATTAGTTTTTTTTCAAAGCTCAAGTATCTATCTTGTTATATGCCTACCTAATTATATTAGCATAATTATTATTACTATTCATATTAGTATTATCATGAAAATTATTATTTTTATGTATGATCAATAAGATCTTTCAAGATTATCTCATGAACAAGTTATATATTTTATATGCCTCTATATGGCTAAAGTTTTATAAAAAAAATTACTATTCTTATAAAGGAGGATTATTTCCGAAAGATTTTTCTTAGTTATATGATCTTTTATGATCACAATTTATAAAGAGGCCACAGCTTGTTATTTATTAGCAAGAACGGTAGCTATTATTTTTTACCCATGTACTTTTTGTATAAGTCATGTGGACAAGGTAGTTCCCCTCGTAATAGACTCAGTAAGGAATACTAAACTTGGGGGGTGTGCACACTTTAGGAAAGGTACCTAGGCAAGGAAAATGACTTTTATTAAAGTTATATACGTTATATTATACAAGTATCCAAGGAATTTATACAAGTTATTTCAAGTATCCAAGGAAGATTTATATGAGTATTTTGAATGTTTAGTAAAGTATTGAAATTTCCGCATATACATGTACTCAGTATTTTTACTGACACGCCTTTTGTTTTGTTTGTTTTATGGCTTTGTCCCTGTGATGATCCTTTTGGTGAGCAGATTTTTCAGGTTGATTGATGCATACTACATATGGGGAGCTAGTGAGGAGTACTATATAGCTTAGTTTAGTAGTCATTATGTTTTATATTTCCCTTTGTCTTAGTTGAAACAATAAATTTTTATTTATCAATAAAGAGAAGTTATTTTTATTAATTCCGCTGCATTGTTAAGTTAGTAGTTAGTAGTTTCAGCCTTTAACGTTATCACGTGGCGGTAATACTCTCAAGTTTCTCAAGTGTTTTATATTAAAATATATTCTTCAAAAAGAGAGAAATTTGGGGGTGTTACACCCACGATTATGAACAAAACATTTACAACAAAATATTTTAAAATGTGTAATATTGGGTTTCTTTCCAAAATAAAGTTCACAAGGAGTTTTATTTATGATGGGTTTCATCATGGCACGATCAAGATCCAATACATGTGTTTTTCCTTTCCTTATTCCTTCCAAGATGACACTCTTAGAATTATTGTTTATGATCAATTATTTTTCACTATTAAATTTTACATTATTTTCCTTATCACAGAATTGGGAAATACTTAAAAGATTGTGTTTTAATCCTTCAACTAGAAAAACATTATCAATGAAATGTGATGGTGACTTACCAACCTTACCCATGGCAACTATGTTAACTTTCTTGTTGTCACCAAATGTCATACTTCTACCTTCATAGGTTGAGAGTGAGAGAAATTTAGATTTGTCTCCAGTTATGTGCTTGGAACATCCACTATCAAGAAACCAAGTATTGTATGTTCCCCTCACTCTAACCTGCAAAAATCAACTAGTTAGTTGTAGGAACCCCTTTTTTCGTGGGTTCCTGTTCTTGATTAGCATTGGTCTAAGCAATTCATTTCATGTTGCTTAATTTCATATTCTTGCCAATCATTCCAGTTCTTAGTTGACATTGTGTTATGTAATGACCAATCTTTCCTTAGTACATGCAAATTTTATCACCAAGTAGATCAACATATTTTTTAAGTTTGTTCCTCTTCTTGTGATTTTCAAACCCGGGACCTTCTTTTCTTTTAGTCTGTGGTCTCTCAATCCACTTAGGAACAACCATCACTTTGCCTTTGTTTCTTGTTACAACAAGTTCTTTCTTAAGATTACAGATTTGTTCCTTTAATGTTATTTTTTCTTTATTCAAATTTTCGATCTCAGATCTGTAAACTTTCAAAGGGGTTGACCTTATATCAAAGGAACTTAGAACAGGGAAAAATTCTTTTAGGTGTGCAATTTCTAAATTGATTAGATAATTTTCATTTTTCAAACTCTCATGCAGTTCCTTGATTTTTAAGTTTTTATCAAACAAGTCAAAGAACCTGCTTTCAACATCCATTCTCATTTTCTTAAGCCGTTCTATATGTTCTTTACAAACTTTAACAATTTGTTCACTTTTTTCATGTTCATTTCTACATTCAAGAATTGTATCATAAAGAAGATCATAAATTGCAGTCCTAGTTATTCCATCTAAGTCTGATTCAAGTATATGTTGGCTTACCTCAACATTTTCTTTATCTTCTTTTATGTCAGTGTTTTCCATGAGGCAAAGATTTACAGTTTCTTCATTTTGTTGATCCTCTTCCTCTTCAGTTTCTGAATCTCCCTAAGTTGTTATCATTGCCTTTCGAACGTTCGTTTTAGAGAAAGGTGCCTTAGCTTCCTTGTTCCTTTCAGCAAAGCGTTCCTTGTTCCTTTCTTTGGTCTTGTCGTTTTCCCAAAGTGGACATTCCTTAATGAAGTGATCTGTACTACCATATTTATGACAAGCAGCTTTGTTAGAAAATATTTTAGTTTTACCTTTGAAGTTCCCATTCTTCATGTTCCTATACATCTTTCGAAATTTTCGGACCATGAGTGTTGCTTCCTCTTCTTCTGAGTCGGAGTCATCTTCATCATCTGCTTTTAGGACAACGGATTTTGACTTATAGCTTTCACCATACTCAGTATCAAGGTGAAGCTCATGAGTCATAAGTGATCTAACAAATTGTTTCAAGTTGAACTTGTTGAAGTCTTTTATTTCTTGTAAAGCAGCGACCTTAGTCATCCATTTATCCTTAGGAAGACTCCTAAGAACTTTTTGAACATGTTCCTCTAATGAAATAAACTTACCAAGAGAAGCTAACTCATTAATAATGTTAATAAAATGAGTAAACTTCTGTTGTATACTTTCCTTAGCCTTCATGGAGAACAGTTCATATTGATTCATTAGTAAATCAAGTTTAGACCTCTTGACTTCATTTGTTCCTTCATGGGTTACTTCGAGTAAATATCATATTTTCTTTGCGGATTTGCATCCCATGATCCTATTGTGTTCATGAGGTCCAAGTCCACAATGCAATAGTTTAAGAACCATCGGATTTACTTCCATTTTTCCAAAATCATCTTTGTCATATTCAGAGAAAGATTTATTAGGAATTACCTCTTTTTTTTTTCAATAGAAGTTGTGACCTCAAAATCACCAACTTCAATAACTCTCCAAACCTGGTAGTTTTCGACCTCGATGAAAAATCTCCAATATATTCTTCCAGTAAGAACATAATTTTCCCTTGAACATGGGAGACCTTTGTGTTGTGTAACCTTCCTCAAGTTTCTCGGTGGTGTTCATTGTTCCTTGGATCCTTTTCTCAAAAGGGTTTCTTATTTTTCGTGAGTTCTGGTATGATACCAATTGTTATTTCACTAGGAACAGTACAAGAGGGTGCGTAAATTGTATTTGTAGAAATAAACGTAACTTTTTGCGGAATTATAAAACTTAAACAAAGAAACAAGTTAAAGGAACACAAAAGATTTTTAGGAGGAAAAACTTCTTGGGCCCAACAAGAAGAAACAACCTCGACCACTAGAGATTTTAAACTAAACACTTTCACTAATTAGTCCAAACAACTTTGTTACAACCTAATTCTACTCACGAGTCACACCTTGAGTTCCTAAACTCAAGTTCCTGAACAACTGTTCCACTAACAACTATTCCTCTCAACTTCACTTGAATTTTTGTCATCTTAACTCACTCACTAGTAGAATAATTACTATTTGCTGCGGTCAAAAAGTGGTCTATTGCTGTGGTTTTAGGCGCGCAACAATTAAGGGGGCAGCAATAGGTAAAAAATATATTGCTGCAGTTTTTAACCACAGCAATATTTCAACATATTGCTGCGGTTTCTAGCGTAAACCGCAGCAATAATATTATTTTATATCATAAAAATCCAGTATATTGTTGCGGTTTCTAGCCAAAACCGTAGCAATATTATTATTTTTAGCAGAAAATTCCACTATACTGCTGCGGTTTCTAGCCAAAACCGCAGCAATATATCCTCGTCCAGATAATTTTTTTTTTTCATTTGCCGAATAAATTTGAAATATTAAAACCAAACCACTAACCCATTCACTATCCATTAAATTCGCAGACAAATTAAAGATAAAATGACATGAATTTCATTAATATATAAAAATGAAAAATCTAATTACATCAATATTACAAAAGAATAAAATGAAGAATCAACTTAAAAAAATCTAAAAAAATAGTAAACAGATCAAAAAAACAGAAAAAAGATCTAAAACTAAAAAAATAACAACAGATCGAAAAAACAAAAAAAACGATCTAAAACTAAAAATTAACAACAAACAGATCTAAAAAAACTATCTAAAATGAAAAAGCAAACAATAAAAGATCTACAAGGAAAAAAATAAAGTTAACAACCAGATCTTTAAAAAAAACGAAAAAAATGAAAAAACCGAAAAAAGGGGAAAGAACCGAAAAAAATGAAAAAAGAAACAGAAATCTCGAGATGATACGTCTGAGAGATGTGAGAATGGAGGCCGAATTTCGCTTCATCGGAGGCCGAAAATGACTCAACCAAAAATTTCGATTCGAACAAGAATACTGATGGTAGATAATGTAGGTACTTACACTATCAAACATGACGAAAAACCTAAAAGGGGATTTGTGCATCTTAAACCAAACACTGTTTCTAGTGTATCGAACCCCATCTTAATCTTGCGTGTGACATATTAAACCAAAATCTCAGTCACCGATTCTTGACTTGTCGAAAATGTCACTAAAACGATGGAGTCGAGCTTCAAATGGAGAAGTTGTTTGCGTTCGCTGTTAAGAGAGTATGAGAGGAGTCAGGAGAGAGAGGATGAGAGGAGAGAGAGGATGAGAGAGTGAGGCGTGAGATTTGAACGGGGAAAGAGGCGCTACTGCCCGAGAGAGATGAAAGGAGGAAAAAAGAACCCTAAGTCACACGCTTTATATACTAAGGGAACGAGGCGCCTTATTATTTTTTTAAAGATATTGCTGCGGTTTTTGTTAAAAACCGCAGCAATATATTAAAATATTATTTTTTAATGTTATTTTAATATATTGCTGCGGTTTTTGTTAAAAACCGCAGCAATATCTCTGGTCCAATAGTTAACTTTTTTCAAAAAATTTCCTCTTGACACCATATTGCTGCGGTTTTAGGCCGAAACCGTAGCAATATCCTTAGTTCATATTTTACATTTTCTTTTTACGTGATATATTGCTGCGTATGGGTAAAACCGCAGCAATACTACCGCAGCAAATATCAATTATTCTACTAGTGACTTCACTCAAAATTTCTCTGTTACAGAACTTTACTCAAAGTTCCCTTACCCCAAAACCAAAATTACAATGATCAATGATAGCTTAGTGGAATAGAGTAAGAAGGTGAAGAACAAATGGCTTTTATGAGAGAATGAAGGCACTGAAACTTTACTTAGTTATAAACTCACTAAATGACTTGGTCAGACACAAATTGGAACTTAATTAGACATTAGTATTTATAGCAGTGATAACTTAGAAAACGTGGGATAAAATCATGTGTTAGTGGTAAAAACATTTTCCCATGATGTTCCTTAACTAGAGGAACACTTTCCTATTTGACACCCGTGATCTCCAAGATCTCTGTTAAACGTGGGTTGTGGATCTTTTACTGCTTCCTTAAATTTAGCAACCACTTAGGCAGTAAATCAAAAATCTGCTTTAATTAATAAAACCAAAATAAAATCCTTTTACCAAAAATATTATCCTTCAAATATTTTACATGAAACCGAAAAGGATATTTATTATCTCATAAAAATAAAATCTTTTCCTTAACAAGATCTTCCTTAAAATCATATTTTTTTAGTTTAATAAAACGGTTTCCTAGAATCTGGGCATAAATCACTCAAACGACATTATTAACCGTTATACTGTTTTATCTTATGTCTAAGTTCTTTTTAATAGTTAGTTTCTTTAAACTTAATATGACAGTGTTAGTTCGTCTGTTCCTTATAAAGGAACTTACGTTCATTCTCATTCTAAATTGCTACAGTTCCTTACCAATTCTTACTCGTTTCTTTACATAGCAACTAGAAATAAAAGGTCTTGCTTTGACCTTCTTGCTCCAATGCTACTCCAGTACTTAATCTTTGAGCATCTTCACTTATTGTTCAAAATTTAACTTGATTTCTTCTTTGACTTAGTATTCTCTTTGTTCCTTTCATTGATACCTTGTATATTCATTCACTTAACAACTTGTTAGTTTAATATATAGTTTACATCTTTGTTCCTTTGTCCTATAAAAAATTAGGGTTCAACAAAAGTCTAATACCAATTACCATCTTCAACAACTTGGACCTCCCTCGCAAAATACCCCAAAACTTTCATCTCGGATCGGTCAAAGCTCGGTTCGAGAGGGCTCGACTCGAGTTCGGGATCGGCTCGAGACCTTAACGAGTCGAGCCTGAGCCTCCTTAAGTTCGGCTCGAAAGTTCGTGAACAAGCTCAGAATTATTTTAAATAGTTTTTATGTAAATTAGTAATGTCCCACATCGATACACTAACCTTATTTTCCCTATATAATCTTATTACCCTTTAAGTCTTTAATTATACTTCTTGTTTGATTTGTGTTATTTATAATGTTGGACATTATATGAAGTCTCCATTTGTAAATATGAAATAAAATTTTCTACTTCTACTATTATTGAGGCTAGCAACATTTGCAAATTTATTTGACCATTCAAAAAATGCACTCCTCTTGCTAAACATAATTATTTTGGTTACATATCCGACATTTAGAGGAAGTAAGAGAACATTGGACTTTAAAAAATAAACAAGTTGTTGTAGCGCCAGTAGTGACTTTTCTGTCGGGATTTGAAAGCTCCCACATCGGAGCGGAAGCAAGGGCCACAAGGGTCTGATGGATTTAGGGCCTGTTTTCCATAGCTTATATTCAGTTTAGTTCAATTCAGTTCAGTTCTATTCAGTTAAGTTGCAATCAGTTCAATTAAGTTCTGCTCAATTCAGTTCAGTTCAATTCAATTCAGTTCAGTTCAATTCAGTTTAGTTGTTTTATGTCGAAGAAAACAGACTCTCAAAAGACTTGTATAGAGTTGGATGTAGAATATGGATGTTGGGCCTTGTATATTGATTTTTTTTTTTTTAGCCAGAAAAATAGAAACTAGGGAGAAATCCAATTAACAGGCCACCCTAAAGCATCCTTACGGATGATCGTGGAAAAAGCAATATCAGGAGATTCAAATCAATAACAGAGATTAGTAGTGGAATGGCCATGATGTGCCATCCAGTCGGCAGCAGAATTCGCTTCTCTAAAAACATGCTGAATATTATACTTATCAAATTTTCTCAAATCATCCGCTGCATCATTAATAAGAGCATTGATGGACCAGGGAATTTTCCAGACTCTTTTGATTGCTTGAATAACCGAGAGATTATCACCCTCAATAATAATATTCTTAGCCCCCAGATAGAGAGCTCCCCTTATACCTTCTCTTAGACCCCAGGTCTCAGCAACTAAAATAGAATTATTATCAGCAATGGCATTAGCACCACTAAGCAAAAGATTTCCCACAGCATCTCTAATAACAAATCCATAAGCTGTGCTACCATCCTGCAACTTGGAACCATCAAAATTAAGTTTAATAAAATCAAGAGGAGGAGGGGACCAAATAATATTATGTCTAGGCTTTTTAGCTGCTTTAACAACTTGTTGACTATATTCCAGATTGGAAAAATTAGAACAGGAACAATCTAGGTTACGCATATAAGCTTTGATCATAGCTCCTAATTTGGCAGGAGAAAAGCTTTCGTGACGAAATGTGATACTATTTCTAGCATACCAAATGAACCACCACACAATAGCATAGAAATTGAGGTTCTTAAGAGTCAAACAAGACTTAAGATTGCAAAAATACTCAATAAAAGAAAGATCATTATTATTAATAGGAAGGGGAGAAAAAACACCATTGACATTAACTATTTCTAAAACATCATGCATAAAAGGACAGTCTAGAAATAAGTGATGGTCATCTTCAGAGTGAAAGTTACAAACACTAGTAGAATAAATGCTATTTGCTGCGCTGATATTGCTGCAGTTTTACCCATACGCAGCAATATATAACGTAAAAAGAAAAGAAAAAATATAAAATAACCATATTGCTGCGGTTTTGACCCAAAACCGCAGCAATATGGTTTGGACGAAAATTTTTGAAAATTGTTGACTATTTGACAAAATATATTGCTGCGGTTTCTGACAATAAACCGCAGCAATATATTAAAATAATATAAAAATTAATTTTTGTACGTATTGCTGCGGTTGCTAGATAAAAACCGCAGCAATAGTTTTTAGATATAATAAAAAAAATAATTTAACTAGGGTATTAAGCGCTCCTCTCACTCACGCCTCTCTTTCCCTCTCACGCACCTCTCTTCCCCTCTCTCTCTCCTCTCTTACCCTCTCTCTCCTCCTCGAACCCTCTCGCGTTCGTCCCTCTCTCATCCTCTCGAGTTCGTCTCTCTCTCATCCTCTCGAGCTCGTCTCTCTCTCATCCTCTCGAGCTCGTCTCTCTCTCATCCTCTCGAGTTCGTCTCTCTTCAACCACGGTCGTCGACCGGCCGTCGACTGTTCGTCTTCACGCACGACTATCCGTCTTCAACCACGCACAACCGTCGACCATTCGTCTTCAACCACACACACCGTCGATCGTTCGTCTTCAACCACCACATTACCGTCGACCGTTCGTCTTCAACCATACACTACCGTCGACGTCCGCCAGGTCCGTTCGTGGGTTTATTCATCCGCCAGATTCGTTCGTTCGTGGGTTTACTCATCCAGATTCATTCGTTTGTTGTAGGTTCATTCGTTTGTTGTAGATTCATTCGTTTGTAAATTTTCATTTTGTTTGTAAATTTTCGTTTTTTTAATGTAATTTCAGCAGTTTTTTATTTTTTCCATTTTTTTATCTTTTTTTTTTCGTTTGTTGTAGATCGGTTTGTAATGTTCATTGTTTTAGTTTAGCAAAAAAAAAAATTCTCTTTTTTTCATTTCAGCATATCAAATTTACTTTTTATTTCTTTTTTGGTGAATGAAATTTTTTTTTTCCTGTTTTTTTCATTTCAGCATATCATTGTTGTAGGTTTGTATTATAGATGCAGATCTGTTAATCTAACTTTTTAAAGTTAGTGTTTCTTTGGGAAAGTTAGTGTATTGATGCAGCAGATCTCGTTTGTATGTTTAGTTAAGTTTTTTTTTTTACACTTTAATTTCGTATATAAATATCAAAAAAAAAAAAAAAATTTTTTGAACTGTGATACATATTGCTGCGGTTTTTGGTAAAAAACCGCAGCAATATGTTCGAATTTTTTTATATTAAAAAATACATATCGCTGCGGTTTTAATCAAAAACCGCAGCAATAAATTCAAATATTGATGCGGTTTAAAACCGCAGCAATATATTAATTACCTATTGCTGCCCCCTTAATTGCTGCGCGGCCAAAACCGTCGCAATAGGGCACTTTTTAACCGCAGCAAGTAGCATTTATTCTACTAGTGAAAAAACACACTTTAAAGGAAGGAAAACATGACTCATTTCTAATCTCTTTTTAGTAGGAAGACCATTCTGACAAATTTTCCACAAAAAGAATTTAATCTTGGGTGGTATATGGACAAACCCCAAATCCAAGCAAACCTAACCTGGTTGGGCGGATCTAAGCCATACCCTTGAAGCAGAGCAGCACCTGATTTAACCGAATATTCTCCATCTGCAGTAAGACCCCAAAAAATCCTATCTGCCATCTATTATAAGGGATAAAATTTTTAAATATATCACTACATTAATCGGAACATAATTTAAGAGAAGTTCTTTATTCCATTGAGCAGAATCTGTAATGAAAAAATTAACCATCAACTCCTCTGACCCAATATAGGGGAGTACTTATTTTTAATAGGGTAATTAAACACCCAATTGTCATTCCAAAATGAGATATTCTCCCCATTCCCCACCATCCATCTAAGACCTTGCTTAAAAGGCGTACGAAGCGACATTAGTTTACGCCATTGCCAAGATACATTAGCTTTAGTTTTATAAGTGAATAAGGTGTCTTGTTTTAAATATTTTTGCTTAACGAGTTTGACCCATAAATTATTAGGCATCCTAATTATTTTCCAAAGAAGTTTAAACTGAAGAGCTAAGTTATTAGTTTTAGCTTTTCTCAACCCCAATCCTCCAAATTTTTTAGGGTACAAATCTTATCCCAACCTATCAAGTTAGGAGCTTTAGAATTCGATCTTTATTCCAAAGAAAATTCCTATAGTTTTTATCTAGAGAAGAGAGGATAAGGAGGGAGAGTAAAACTTTGCATTTGAAAGCTAGCTTTAGAAGCTAGATTAGACTGAATTAAAATGCTCTACCTGCTTGAGATAGAGAATTGGCTCTCCACTTGGTAAGCTGAGAGGAGACTTTTTCTTGAATAGCTAAAAGTTGCATTTGTGACCTTGCTATAATGATTGGGCAACCCAAATAGTTACCTAGTGATAGAGATCTTCCATCTGGAGAATATTTTGAAAAACACTTAATAATTCTGTTGGAGTATTTGTAGTACATTGAAAAGCAGACTTATGAAAATTGACAAGTTGGCCTGACATTGAGCAGTACTTGTTAAGAATAGATTTTATAGCATGACAACTTTCTACTTTAGCTTTTGCAAAAATCATTGTATCATCCGCAAAAGTTAAAAAAGGAATGTTAACTCTAGAATGACCAAGAGTGAGCCCTATCAATTAGAATCTATAGAACTAGCTTGAAACAATTGGCGAGCTAAAATTTCTGCACATAGAATAAAAATGTACGGAGACAGAGGATCTCCTTGACGAATACCTCTAGAAGGGAAGAACATATCTCCAGGAATACCATTAACAATACGGAGACACAGTTGTAATGCATTAATGGAGCCAATTAATCCATTTCTAAAAAAAAACCCAAATTTTTTTAAAAGTTGCAAAAATAAAGCTCCACTCTAGTCTATCATAAGCTTTTTCCATATCTAATTTAATAGCTAACCACCCTTCTCTTCCTTTTTTATTCTTAAAAGAATGAAACACTTCATGAGCTAATAAAATATTATCTTGAATTTGTCTTTCGGGGACAAAACCCCTTGTAAAGGATGAATAATCCGACCCAACACTACTTTCAATCTATTAGCCATAATTTTTGAAATAATTTTATAAATAGTTGAGCAAAGACTAATAGGTCGAAAATGATTTGGGTTAGAAGGAGCTTCTATTTTAGGAATTAGAGTGATAAAAGTATGATTAATTTCTTTTAAAATTTTTCCTGAGTGAAAAAAGGCTTTAATAGCCCTATACACTGAGTTTCCCACAAGAGTCCAATACTTTTGATAGAAGAAAGGAGTAAAACCATCTGGACCCGGAGATTTATCCGGTGCTAGATCAAACAGAGCAGCTTTTACTTCTTCTATCGATATATCAGCGCATAAG
Organism: Beta vulgaris subsp. vulgaris; assembly: GCF_026745355.1. Lineage (NCBI taxonomy): Eukaryota > Viridiplantae > Streptophyta > Magnoliopsida > Caryophyllales > Amaranthaceae > Beta > Beta vulgaris. Next base: position 36,364,864 of record NC_079202.1, on the reverse strand, counting down.
TCTATATTATCATTTTCGGAAATTATACACTCTAATAAAGATAGATTAGAGTCATAATTAAAGCAACAATCCATATTCTTAGCAAATCTTTTCTTAAACGCATTAGTAATACATTCTTCTACTAATTTTGGTTGAGTAACTAAACGATCTGACGGATCCTTAATAGAAGTGATTAAATTACAATTTCGTCTAATTGAAGCACATGCATGATAATACTTTGTGTTTGCATCCCCAAATTTTAAATTATTAGCTTTGCCTTGATTTTCCAATAGAGTCTTGAAATCTAACAATTTTGTTTGCTTAGCCAAAAACAAATTTTGTTGTCTAATTAATGAGGCAATCATTTTGTCTAATAATTGTTTTGAATTCTAACCAGCTTTCCTTCAAGTACTTAATTGTCTAGCTATATTGCCAAATCTGGTAGTGACCCAATTTTAGCCTTTTCTTTAAAAGTTTGCACTTCTTGTTAAGCAATACATATTCGAACCTTGAAACTTTTGACACCAAGTTTTCTTGATTAAAACATCAAAATCCTTTCGGATGTCCATACTTTATCAAATTTAAAAGGGGAGCTTTTAGATTGCTATGGGTTTTGATGGCCAATGAAATAGGACAGTGATCAGAAGAAGTGAAAAGATGATGAATAATTCTTGCATTTGGGAAAGCATTTAGCCAACTTATACTCGCAACCCCCTTATCTAATCTTTCCAAAATATTATTTGGACCACTTCTTGATTTTCGCCAAGTATAAGGGTTCCCCTCAAAAGGGAGTTCTATACATTCGATAGCAGAGTAGAAATAATTCATAATAGCTAATCTGGAAAATCTAAATTCAGCCCCACCTAGTTTATCTAAATGGGAACTTAACTCATTGAAGTCCCCTAATATAATGAAAGGGCTTTCGAGCATTCTAATAAAATCAATTAACTCATCCCAAAATTCATACTTCAAATTATAATTAGGAGAGCATAATAAAATGCAATAAAGCTAAAATTAATGGCTAATAGCTGAATTTTGCAAGCCCAAAATCGAGAAGCTTTACTAATGGATTGCAACGATCATTCTTCCACATGATCCACATTCCCCCTGCTAACCCCATTGACGGAAGGAAGTCAAAATGAGTAAATCCACAATACCTAACACATCCCTCAGAAGGAGGAGTTGGCACTTTAGTCTCACATAACATCATAATATTAACTTTATTAGATTGGCAAAAAACTTTCACTTCTTCCATAGCTAAAGGCCTCCTCGAACCTCTTATATTCAACTACTAATAATCATAAAACATAGACATTATTTGTATGGCTAGACTTTCTAAGTTCTGCCCCTTGTCAGACCTATAACAATGACTTTCTCCAAACATTCATAAAGTGCTAAAAAAATCTGATTTGCAGGTTCTTCGACATTGAAAACCATCCACAGGATTTTAAATGATAGCAATGCATAATGAATGGCATACAAACTGAATTTATTCATCAAAAAATGAATAATAGCTTGCAAAAAGATAGCGTATATTTCTTTAATAACTTTCTGACGCCCAAAACAGCCAAGGCCTTCTATTGGCACTCGTTGACAAAAACATTTGCCTCCATTCCAATAGCTTCTGGGGCCTAGAATGGAGTGAAAAATTCCAATCCAATAGCTTCTGCAGCCTAAATCGGAGTTTTTATAAAAGAAAAACTTTTCGAGGAACAACCAACAAAATTCAATCCAATAATTTATACTGTCTAGGTTGAATTTCATTACATTAAACAATAACAGAGTTGTCCCTCCAAAACCGGAACTAACCAGAACAGACTGAGAATAGTTGAGAGCTAAAGTAACCATATCTATGGGGTATGCCTTTAAACGACATGAGAAAAAAGGGTATAGAAACAATATAAATCTCCACACGAATTCAATTAGAGTAATCTTTTGCAGGAATTGAAATTCCTTCTTAGCTAGCAAGTTTATGAATAAATCATTATAACTTGTAATTCTAAAACTTAAACAAAGAAGATAAACCATCATCTTAACTGGAAAGATGATAACCATCTCATCAAATTCTAAAGAAAAAAAATTTACTACTGAAATTTTGCCTAAAGAAGGTAATAACCATACCTTGCGGTTCATCTTACTTGAACCTAACTGATGGAATTGAACATAATGGAGGAATCTGCTAGAAATTGAAAACCTTATGTACTCACCCTTAAATGCAGACAACTGAAGATGCTCACAGCATCTGCACCTTGAAGGTGAAGACTTGATGTCTTCAACGCCTTCTCTAGTACACACAACCTTTGTACCTGCTACACAGTGACTGAGCCACCAGTAGCACTCCGTGGCGGACTTAACCCGACTAGCAAGAGTCTTGGTCGAAACTTTGAACACCAACTCTTCAGTTGGAAGCGAGAACACCAGCACCAACATCACCAAACAAAAACCCACACCAAGAATTGAAAGAGGAACCCAACCCAGATTGCCCCGAAAAACCCTAGCCATGAGTCGAACTTTGAATTTGAATGGAAGGAAGATGAATCCTTTAATCCAATCAATTGATTGAACTCTGAATCCCATGAATGACAAAGAAGTTCTTAAGAGCTCTAACAAAAAGAGATGGGAATTCATCTCATAAACTGAACCTTTCTTTCGAAAAATATCAACCTCATATTGAGGAAATTTTTTTTTACTGCATAATTGCTTTGTTGAGTAGAGGATTGTGAAGCTTGCAATGAAAATTGATAACAGGAGGTTAGAAACATTGACTATAATCAAGTTATCATGCTTGATGATAGAAGATTTTTCAAAATTGAATTGGGAATTTTTTTCATGGCTAGGGTTTTGGTACTTGAAATTGGGGCTTTTTCTCCTTTCTTTTCTCTTTCTCTCTCTACTTTTTTCTCTCTCATCTTTCTAGTGAATTTCACTCCTTGTTGAAGAGCTTCTTAAGCCTGACTTCCACTCTTGTCAAGAGTTTGACAAGATTTCATTAGGCTACATTCATATCAAAGCCCAGTGAAAATGGGTTAAGTTGGAACTTTTTTTATTGTTTAAAATTCTGAGTTCTCGAGCCAAGCTTGGGTTTGATTTTTTTTTTTGTGCCCGAGCCAAGCCTGTATTTTTGAGCTCGACGAGCTTCAAGCTCAAACCAAGCTTGACCTCAACCATTCTCGAGCCGAGCTGAGCTTGGACATATTCGGTCTTGGTTCGGCTCGTTAACGCACATAGGAAGAGAGAAAGGGATGTAAGAGAGAGAAATAAAGGAAGAGAGAGAGATTAAAAGAGAAAAGAGAAAAATGAAAGAAAAAGAACAAAAGAAAACAAAATTATTTATGATTTACAATTTCAGCAGGTTACTGATTTTATTGATCAAAATGAGCAAAAGATTCCGCTAAAAGGTTGGATTAGAAAAAAAATAATCAAAATGTAGGATTAATTTGAGAGAATGACCCAAAAATCGCAAATTAGGTATTAGACACGAGTCTACCATCTAAATGGTGCGCACCATTCCATACGGCGTCGTTTCGCATTATAATACAATGAACAAAACAACATCGTCAATGAACAAACTAAGCAACATGAAGATGAAAGTAGAAAAAAAAAAAACACACGAGAATCAATGAACAATGAACAACAAGAAAAAAAATGAACATAAGAGGAAATATCTGATGAACAACCACTCAACCTAATGAACAAACAAAGAAAACACAATGAACAAAAAAAATCTACAATAAACAAACTAACAAACATAAATGTCAACAAAGGATAATCGTCGAGATCGATGTTCATTGGAGAACTATACATTAGTTTCACATGTTCATGGGAAAACAATTGATTTCACGCGTTTATATTTTTTGAGTTGCGTTTTGGCCCGTGTAGACATGAATTCACCATCTACCAATTGCCCAATAATTGAATTTTCATAATCAATTACACCCAAAAAAAAAAAACAATTTTTCCTAATAATAATGATGGCTTCAATTAAAGTCTAATACCAATTACCATCCTCCAAGACCTCAACAACTTAAACCTCCCTCACAAAAACACCCCAAATCTCTCATCAGTTTCTCTCTCCTCCACCAGCAGCAGCAGCACCACCACCACCTCCACGATGCGGTGGCGCGGTGGTGGGCTAGGACTAGCAGCAATATCATACATCACCATTGATTACCTCCGAGAAATCTCCCCAACATGGCACTCTCGTCTTCAACCTGCACTCTGGTCCATTCTATCTCTCATCGCCCTCACTCGCATCTTCACTTACAAACATTGGTCTGCAGAGTTCCGCGCTGTCCTTCCTTTTGTTGGCTCCATCGTTTTCCTTCTCTCCGCTCTGCTTCTTGAAATGCTCTCTGTTCGCTCTGTCACCGCCGTCCTCGGCCTTGATTGGCACAGGTAGTCACTCATCTCAACTACATTTTCTTCCCTTTTTTTTGGTTTTTTCTTTTAGTGAGTTTTCTTTAAATGGAATTTATTACTTTTTTGTGGGATTTTGTTTTATTTGATTTTGGGTGGATTGTGCTGATTAATAATTGTTGGATGTAGAGTTTAATTTGGTAAGTTGACGTTGGTTAGATTTGGGTTTAATGTTAGGATTAGGAGGAGATATGCCAAGTTTGTAACGGATACTAATGATTTTCGATAATAAATTCAACTTTAAGATTAGTACTTCATAGTTCATATTATATCATAAATGGTATATATGGAAAATGATCGTATGACCAGCTGACCACCATCTATTAGTTACTTTACTCCTATATTTAGACAATACTTTTGGTTTCAATATCCTAATCCCTTCGTCTCTTTATGAAAATTTGCTTTGACCACCATTAGATTTGTCCTAAAACCTAATGAATTCACAGTAATGAACGGTTGAAGTTCGACTTTGGATATTGTGTACGCCTTACGAAATGGAGGGACTACTTTTGTAATTCTATATGCTCCTCTTTTAATACAATACCAATTTTTCTGGGGAAAGTTCGACTTAGGAGTACTACATTTGAGAAGTCTGCAATTAGTATCAATCCGAGTGTTACTTCTTTTTATGAGAACGAAGATGTTAGGAGAAGTAGTAGTGGTTTTCCACATAGGTTGCTGAAAGTGAAACTTGGTGCCATGACTTTTGGATGTTATTCTTACTTCATTCAATTTAGCACTTGGACTTGGCGGCTCATAATGAGATTGCTTCAACAGTTGTAGAACGATATCATGAAAAAGACTATGCTCTTTTTCCTTTAATCAATTGGAGTACATGAAGTTATCAATTGATTTTTTTTTCTTTTATTTGCTTTCTCGCAGAATTCGCTTCCTTGACAGTTTTTAGCTGGAAAGGTGTTTTGAAGTAAAAACTTTTCTGGTAAGAATTTGATGGGTAAAAAAGCTCTTGGCGAGTTGTTGAATTTTGATTTATCAATTCAAGTTGCCGAGTCATGCAATTTTATGATAAAGCGTAATGAACTTTAATTATAGATAGTAAAATTTCAAATCTACAACATGGTGTGCAACCAAGGATTTTTAAAAATTCAACATTTGTTACTTGGTCTTTTTATGAAGCTATAAAGGAAGGAAAGTAGTTAGGTAATACTTCCACCGTTCTATAATAAGTGCAACATGGAGGGAGGCACCAAAGGAGAGAGATAAAATCATAAAAAGGGGGACCCATGTTATGTCATGAAAGATAGAAAGAACGCATCAATCAAATAAGTAAATGTTGCATTTATTTTAAAATTTCCTATAATAGGAAGCGTTGCCCTTTTCTAAGAACGGAGGAAGTATGACATTTCAGCTTCCTATTCTATTTTACTATATTTAGGGCTTTTCTTTGGGGGGGGAAGGGGGGTGAGCTTAGGCTTTTGCTTGTAATTGCTTCTGTCAAGAATCTTTTTGATGTTGGAGAAAATAACAAATCTTTTAATCATAAGTATGGTCAAAGCAAATATGCAACTCTGTTAACTGATCTTTAGAATTGACCATCGTGCCTGTGTCACTAAGTGTGCTTATATAAGTGAGATTTGTTGAGCTAGAACAGTGTGCAAATGATGTTTTATAAGCTATTGTTATTTGTGACTTGAAATCTTGTGAAAATGGCATAAGAATGACTTCGAATGCACATATCTTTCAATCTATAAATGGTTTTGAAGTGATTCGAATTGGAGGTGACAGCTTGTTCCAAGAGCTTTCCAACGACAAGTCATATGCCCAATTAAAAACGAGAAAGTTATGGTTGTTCTACGAAGAACTGTCGAAATTGGATTTTTGTCTCGTGCCTGACAGGGCGGTATGGCCCGAGCGACCAGGCGACGCGTTCTTTTCACGGGTTATTCTAATATTTAACCCCAAGTTTATTACGCCGTCTTTAGAGTTATACGAGGAGATTATTTTAGGGTTTATTAGGGTTTCCTTATGTTATATAAGGACCCTATTGCCTATTGGTGATCATTATTTGACACACACTTTAAGCCATTAAGATTTTAGGACTTGTGTATTCTCTTTGTTTTTCTCCATTATAGTGAAGAAGCTCTCGAATCCCCCGCGTGTGGACGTAGGTCTATTTTGACCGAACCATGTAAATCTTTGTCTTTTTTGTTTATTTTCTTATCGTTCTTCTCATTCTTATTATTTCATTGACTTGTTCCGCATTAATCAAACGCTACACCACCCGTTTCCTAACTGATATTCGAGCAAGGTTTTAAGGTATTAGGTGTTCGTAGACGAGTTTGATTAAATTATGCCAATGAAATTCGACATTGAGTAATTCGATAGGCAAGTAAATTTTAGCCTATGACAATTGAAGATGAAAGCCATCTTGGTTCAAAGTGGCTGTCACAAGGCTCTTGAAAGTGCATCCAAAAAGCCTTTCGAGTATGACGGATGATTAGTGGGAAGAGATCGATTTGAAGGCTATTTTGACAATTCAACTATGTCGCTTTAATGAAATCTTGAGAGAGGTTGCCAAGGAGACGACTAATGCAGGTTTGTGGTTGAAGTTGGACTCACTTTACATGACAAAGAGCGTGACCAACCGTCTACCACTCAAATCTAGACTTCAATGATCTCAGTCTAGAAGAAGGTAAACCGAGTGAGTCTCATCTTGATAGATTCTTCTCTATTATTATGGATTTTCAAAACATCAATGTTGAGATTGATGATGAGGATATGGTTATTAGGTTGTTGTGTTCTTTACCGCATTCGTATAAGCACTTTCGAGATACTTTATTGTATGGTGGAGATGATTTGAGTTTGAAGGATGTCTTAACTTAGAGAGATTTAATTGACAATAAGTTGGTTAATAAATCTAACAGTCCTTCTCAAACAAATGCTTTGGTTATTCATGGTGGAAAGAATTTTAGTAAAAGTAAATATGTAAACATTGTCACGTGAAGGGTCATGTGAAAGCCGACTGTTGGAAATTAAAGAAGAAGAATAGGGAAAAGTCCAATGAGGACGAATCCGCAAATATCGCCAACGATATCTTTGATAATGATATTGCACTTTAGGGTTATTAAGGGTTGCGGTTTCTACAATCTCTTCATAATTGGTGCCTTTTTGAGATTTGTTGGTGAAACGAAAAAACGTGTGGATTTTGCTATGGAGCTTATGATAGATTGCTTTTGAGTTTGTAATAAAGTAGCAATCTTGGTTATGCATTAGATTTTGTTCAACTTATGCTATTTCTTATCTCAATTTGGTACTTTGTTTTGTTAAGTACAATCGCAATTTAGAAATTATTGATGTAGTTTAATTTTCTAGAATCGCTTTAAGTCTGTTATTGAGACGAAGAAGTGTTTGAAGAGAGTTTTGGTCAATTTGAATAAGCATGTCTCACGTTCGTGACATTATACTCTCAATCTAGGCCATGCGATGGTTTCATATACGGAGTTTTGTGTTCAAAGATGCACCTGTACACAATTTATAGAAGATGTCCCTTCTTGATTGCCTAAAGTAAGTAAGCTTATGGAATTTTGTTTAAGGTGAAGGTTCTATGTTTATGTTGAGCATCACTTCTTGGTTTTCAGTACAAGTTAGAGTTATCTTGATCGATCGATTTCAAGTCAAGGTGGAGATTTTGTTATTAGTGACTTGAAATCTTGTGAAAATGGCGTAAGGTTGGCTTTGAATGCACATATCTTTCAGTATACAAATGGTTTTGATGTGATTCAAATTGAAAGTGATAGCTTGTTCCAAGAGCTTTCCAACAACAGGTCATATGCCCAATTCCGCTGAAAAACGAGAAAGTTATGGCTGTTTTACGAAGAATTGTCAAAATTGGATTTTTTATCTCGCGCCTGACCTGGCAGCAGTGCCTGACCGGGCGACCGAACGACGCGTTCTTTTCATGGGTGATTCTAATTTTTACCTTAAGTTTATTACGCTGTCAATAGAATTATGCTAGGATATTATTCTAAGGTTTATTAGGGTTTCTTATGTTATAAAAGGACCCTATTGGTGATCGTTATTTGACACACACTCTAAGCTATTAAGATTTTAGGACTCCTTGTGTAATCTCTTTGTTTTTCTCCATTATAGTGAAGAAGCTCTCGAATCCCCTACTTGTGGACGTAGGTCTATTTTGACCGAACCATGTAAATCTTTGTCTCTTTTGTTTATTTTTTTTTTATCATTCTTCTCATTCTTATTATTTCATTGACTTGTTCCGCATCAATCAAAAGCTACACCACCTGTTTCCTAACTATGTTTGTAACTGACACATAAGGGTTATTTATGCTTGATGCCTGCTCAACACGAACTGAAATACTTACATGTGCTCTCTTATCAAGTATCTAAAGTATTTTATGGAAGCAGAACTCTCTATATTAATGTAAAATTTTGAATGAGATATAACCTTTTAAAAAGCAAGGTTTGAATAAGTTGCACCATATTGATAGACACCTGGGATTACTAGGCATTTCTGCATTAGTTGCCACAACTGAAATATGCTTTTCCCTGGTTACATTTGTCTACCCCATCAATATCAAGTATGAAGATTGCATTCAGTATTACGTCGCTTACATTCAATATGTGGCTTACATTCCTCTTTGGGAGAAGAGTAACTTTGACAAAACAGATTATGGTTTACTTAGCCCTTAACTCTTTAGAGTTGCTTTAAAAATGTTCCCATCATGTGTATTAGATCTATCATAGAAGAGGAGGGTATAACGTCTGGGATTAAAGATGAATTTAGTAGAGGCTAATACTACTAAATTGATTAGCTTTAAAAACCATTTTCTAAGTTAGTCTGTTAGCTTCTCAACTTAAGCGAGAGTCCTTCATGATGGAGTTAGGTAGAGTGCACTCCCCTATCAGACCATGTACAATGGTACATGGCTCTCTAAATAGCTCTCCACTCTTTCGTTTATTCTCTCTCCTCAAGCTACTCTCAAGAACTATATCTAAAATCACCCAACAACAATAAAATCTTTTTAAGAACTCTTCATTCAACTTTTCATTGTTTTGTGGTCCTCATATCAATAAATGAACTTCATTTCATACTATGATCAAAGTTATATAAATAATTTTTATCATGTAAATTAAATATAATTACAAAAAAAAAAATATCTTTTACATAAATTATGTATTGTGGATTATTTTTTTAAAAAATATTAATTTTTAATGCTAATATTTAATTTCATAAATTAAAAAAAGATAGTAGATTTTATATATGAAATATATCCAATATTAGGCTTATTTTATCGATAAAGAAAAATTATATTTTTTGGAATAATAATTATTACCATCTTTTTTTTATTTTTAGAAAAGTTCAATAAATGGTTGCAAAAAATTATATCCAATATTGCACTAGTATGTGGGCTCCATACTTTGGAGAGCCATCTCTCCTTCAACCCAAATGATATCTCTCCGACTCCCTCAAGAGCCACTTTGCAAAGTGTCTCCATGGAGAGACACCCAAGACACACCTAAAAGCCCCATTGTTGGGTAAGAGGTGACTATCCATTTTCTCTCTCCTTGAAGAGCTAGTTGGAGAGCCCCATTGTACATGCTCTCAGAAGGGATATCTCTGCTTCTCGTCTTCCTTAGCATTTTTCAGTTGAACAATTTTTTTTTTTGCAAGATTTTGGATATGAGAAACAATTAAGGTGTAAGGGCTAGATGTGCTGTCTTTTCTTTTTCTTTTGTTTATTGTTTCATATGCTGCAGAACAATTTCTTGTGATGGTTCATGTTAGTTGACCCCAAATCATTTGGGACTGTGGCTTTGTCGTTGTTGTTGAGGGAAGTGGAAGCTGGCACCACTGGCTATATGTTCCTTTACTGTGAAGTCCTGGATGGCATCTCCTTTTTCATAGATTTTTACAAGTACTTTAGTGGTGAACTAAGGTTTGTGTCAGTAAGCCCAGCTATGAAGAAGGGTTTTACCAAATGAGAAAGAGGGTTTCTAGTTTTCTATTGAAGAGAGAGGGGGAGTGAGTTTGGGACTTGGCATTATATTTTTGATTGGCATGTATGAATAGGCTAAATTTGCTGCTAGTATGACTCTCTTCGACAATTGGTAGATAGCTGATTGAAATAGAATATAGCAGATTGTAGTAACACAGACCAGCAGCTTAGTAGATAGCATGAAATGGATAGTAATGTTAGCAGTTCCGTATCAACTGTTTGCCTTTTGGACTTAAACTAGTTCTTGTCCCGGGAAATACGCCCCGGATTATTTACCAACGTGCATTTGAAGTTTTCAAAAATAAAAATAGTATCTTGTCTTTAAATGATTTTTCCCTCACAAAGACAAACATGAGTATTGTAGCGTAGTTGGTTAGTGCATTAGCATATCAAATGAGAGGTCGTGGGTTCGAGTCTTGATTAACACATTTTTATTGCTTAATGTCTCTCATAAGTACATAATAACATATAGGTTCACATAGTAGTATAAGATAAATATTAATATGATAAGGAGTATCTAGAGTAGAGGAAATCTACTCTTCAATATGCTCAAAAGACTATATCTTCCCCAGTCAACTTTTTCAGTGTATCTCTTACCAAATACCACCATACAGTAGACTAATTGATTAGTCAAATCTCCCCCCCCCCCCACCCTCAAATTAATTCTTTACAAAACACCCCCTTATTCTGGATATAAAGTGTTTGCCATCGTTTACTTCTTGGAAGTTTTTAAGTTTAAAAACATTTGAAGGTGGTTAGTCGATGGCATATCTCTTTTTAGGGGTAACGTAGTGTGTGCATATCTCTTTATTTAAGGGTAACATAGTGTGTGCATGTCTGTGCCTGTGTATCTACATTTGAGTAAACACGCAGTTTGTTTGACTTGTGGCAGAAATACACCTCCTCTTCCTGACACTGGCCAGTGGCTACTCCTGGCATTGAATGAGAAGCTTCCCCAGACTGTGGTTGACATATTGAGAGCACACATAGTTGGGTTGCACCACTTCTTGATGTTGTTTATTATGCTTGCTTTTTCTGTGCTATTTGACTCTGTAAAAGCCCCTGGCTTTGGGCTTGGAGCAAGGTACTTGTTCACATTGGCAATTGGCCGCCTCTTGCGGGCCATAAGTTTTGCATCAACAATTCTGCCATCAGCTCGGCCTTGGTGCGCTGCAGCTCGCTTTCAAGTTCCAGGGCATCCTCATCGTTGGGCTCAGAAGTATTATGTCCCTTATGCTTCGGACGCAAATGCTATTCGTCAGTTATTAAATAAGGATTTTGCTTATGGTGAGTTCTTATTTGGTTGTATTTATATCTCCATATTGTTTATATATCATAGTATTAACCTCTGAATCTGATCTTGAATTACTCCGATGCTGTGTAACTTTTTGTCAAATACTTGATCTATAATCTTTATGCTGTCTGTCCTCTTCCTCTGTCTATGAAAGATTTTCTACATGGCTTTGATTTAGAATTTCTCGCTGAGTGTTTTAGTTGGAAACTTTTTTGAGTTGACGCTTACCTCTTAAATTAAATGCTCGTCTATGGAAGATTGTGTGTGTAATTTACAGTTAACCCCTTCATTTCTGCTACAATTAAGAAATCAAGCTATGATTTAATTTTCTTGGTGTTTTGTTATGTGCTGATATTCATTAATTTGCCAAGATTCGTCCAACCTGCCAATCCAATTCTTATGATGTCCATTCTAGTACTTAACACACATCTTTTATAGGACTTAGTGGCCACTAAAATTCCCATATGTGGTGGGGGGGGGGGGGGGGGGTTTGGAACATCAGATGTCATGCCTCCCGTCATATGAAGCATGATTGTTATCAGGTTACAGTAATTGACTTTCAGGTTTCATGGGATCTTGGTGATGTTTTCGTTCTGGTTGCTTACTTGTGCTGATGTAGATCAGAAAGTGAATCTAGAAGAAGCTTATGTAAATTGAGTTCTTTTTAATTTTGATTATATTCGACAAATATCTTGTCATTGATATTTACAGGAAGTTGCTGCTGACAGTCAAAATTCAATTCAATGTCTTGCAGCTGATCCTGGTACAGTACTTAGTGACTATCGCCCTGACTGGGGTTCAATGAGCTTTCTCATCGATTTTCTGCGTCCAACTCCGACTGAGGGCACTTCATGGTATCATTTGCTGAAGAAAGCTGGAGGCGGCTGCAATGACTTGCTGTACAGTGGCCACATGCTTGTTGCTGTACTCACAGCCATGGCCTGGACGGTATGATGGCCCCTTCCTCGTATTTTTTTCTTATAATCTATGTTACGATGGTACTCTTACCGTCTTACAGCAAATATAGATTAAACGGAAAGCACCCTAATGTGAGAGCCAGCTCCTTAACAAATAGGGGGACGTCATTGCATCCAGATTATAATTCTAAAAGGATTGATATGAGTGACCTATGTGGCAGCCTACAATTGCACTGTATTATTTCTCTATGAACTTTCTCGAACAACTTTGAATCCTTTGCTCTCTGGAACCAATGCAGGAAGCTTATGGAGGTTTTAGTTCAGCCCTTGTTTGGCTGCTAGTCCTGCACAGTGCTCAGAGAGAAATCAGGGAGCGCCATCACTACAGTGTAGATTGTATCGTAGCTATCTACGTTGGTATCCTCTTGTGGAAGATGACGGGATTCATATGGTCATCTCAGAATCTCTCTAGAATGAAAAGGCTTAACATGCTAGAAAAGATCCACGGTAAGTTATTCCAGGCTGCTAAAGATTCTGACATAGAAGAGGTGCAGAAACTTCTGAGTGAAGTTGAGTTAGGAAGTCAGCAAAGTCAGCAAGGAAAAGTAAGTAATAAGGTTATGTGGTTATTTCCTCTGGTGACTACTATCTCCACCTTCACAATCATTATTTTGGCGTTCACGTTTACTAGTGATGGATAATTTTACTCTGCAATCCAGCAGCCATGATCAACTTTGTAATCTTTCCCCATCTGTTTTCCTACCGCTGTAACAAGTTGTTTGTAATTGGCTTTCCGCTGTGATTTGTGAGAGTTGGATGCATTTTAGACATGATATTCAACAATATTAGATTATAGTTTTGTGTCATATATGCTGTTGTGGCACCACTTTTCATCCCTAGAGCTGGATTCATCGGCTCCAGTTGGTGGTTGTAAAAACTGTAAGCGCTTGTATTTCTGAAAGGTTAAACATTTGCTTGAAAGTGTTGAAGGTGAGACGTGCTCAGAATTTGGAATTGGCCATTGCTAGTTTCTGTTTGCAATCTTGCGTTTGCTCCCTTTTACTGCCCTTTTTTGGCAACAAGTACAAACAACAAAAACCAGAAGCCTCAATAAGACAAACAAACAGACATCTACATTGGATGTCCACATGACTATGACTTTGACCAAGACAGAAATACCAAGCACTATTAGAGCAAAAACACACTTTCCTGACGGCACGTTTGGTAGTTGTTAATAAATTGCAGTAATAGGAATGAATTTTAAGTGTAATTTTATTAGGAAGCACCCTTAAAATCTCAATGGGGAGACATTTCTTCTCCATGGGCAAGCAATCTCACCCCTAAACGTGTGTTTTTGTCTCCAAGGGGAAGCAATTTTCATTACCACTCATTACCACCTACAAGGTGGTATTGGACGGGAATGAAAATTCAAGAAGGAAAGTGGACACTTTAGGATAAATTAGCATTACCATGGGAATGAACAATGATATTTTTTACAAATTTACACACAAATTCATTCCTATTACCACCATTTATGACTAACTACTTAACGGACCGTGAGTGCCTTTCTATGATAGCGGGAATACAACGAAAGGTGAATTCCCTTTTTCCTCTTCATACATGCATGTCACCTACGTCCATCTGTGATGATTTGTCTTTTCTTTCTTGCCCTTTGTGGTTCGTGCTACATGTTATGCTCTTTATTATTTTTTAATACTAGATATTTGGTTGTTCCTCAATACCCCTTATTACATTGTAGTTTTTCTGTTGAACATGTTTTATATCTTTATTTATTTGACATTTTTGTTTTTCCAATTTTATTGTCCAATTACCTAAATAGTCCATAATACATATGAAACTAACCTTGTCAACCACTAATGCTTGTTTGGTTCAAGCTATAAAATTGGAAAGGAAATGGAACAAAAAAGAATAGGGATTGAAAACAAAAATTGTTAACGAAGGATGAGGAGCTAGCTCATATGGTAGACCACTCCCCTCTGATCCTTGAGGTCAGGGGTTCGATCCTTACCCCCAGCAGTATGTTGGGATATTTCCTTAGCATGCTTTTTATGCTTTACCAGCCAATGTGCTGGTAGTTCCTACAAGGCTAGTAGCCTTGGTAGGGGTTAGTCCTTGGGTTGACTTAATTTCCCAATAAAAAAAAAACAAAAAACAAAAATTGTTAACTTTATGGGGTATTTGGTTCAAGTCATGAAATAAAGAGGGAAGGGTAACCATTACCACACATAAATGAATTTTATAATTGAGAGAAAGAGAATGTAACCAACTTGGGGAGTCCATTAACTCCATGTACTGGTAATGGAGTGGGGGAGAGTTTGAACCAGATAAGAAGAAAGAGAGCAGGTAATTGATTCCGTTTTGTTGAACCACGCTTTTATGTCTGTTAATGCAATTAAAAATTGTTTTGTATAATTATAAGTTACCCACAAAAAAGTAATTATTGTGATAAGAATTTTCATACTTTTAGTGTGAAGAACAAAAAAAATGATTGGACTTATCACTAAAAGTTTTCTTCCCATACTCTTAGTTCTCGACTTTAGCTTAACGTGAGACCGTCCAAGATCAACATTGAGTGGGAGGGGAAAGATGGAGGCGCGCCTCAAGTGGTTTTCAATTGGCGGCGAAGTTACGTGGTGATGTCAGCGTCGGCAAGTATAGCAGAATAGGTAGCTATGACCCAACCATGGCGACCACCGCAACGTAACCGCGACAACACTACACGACATCGCAGGAGTACAGAGACATACGAGCACTAGGGGAAAAAAAAGGAAGGGCTGCGCTGGAAGGACTGCGTTTTCTTCAAAACGCAGCCCTTCTTTCTTGTAGGGCTGCGGTTTTAAATAAAACGCAATCCTTCTTACATGTAGGGCTGCGTTTTTGAAGAAAAGCGCAGCCCTTCACTAAAAAGGGATGCGCTTGTAAAAAAAAACGCAGCCCTTCTGTTATGAAGGGCTGCGCTTGTTTTGGCAAGCGCAGCCGTTCGTTATCTTTTTTTTTTGATTGAATAATGCGCGCATGTACAGTATACCCAAGCTAGCAATTCTATTTCCCTCCCTTAGAGAAATTATACGAGCGAGAAAATCCCCTCTGCTGCCCACCACATTGCTCCACCACCACGAGCGAGATATTTTGCGCGAACCCTAATTCGAGTGCACCACCACCACCACCACCACTGTTGCCCACCACATTGCTCCACCACCACTGCTGCCTACCACCATTAATTCGAGTCGGTTTGCGCACCACCAGTGCTCCACCACCACCTTGCGCACCACCCACCACGTGCAGTCGCGACCTCCACCATCACCACTACCCTTCTCTTCTCTTCTCCACCATTTGAGTGGTTTAGGGTGTGGAGCTCCTCCACTACTATGCAACGCCACCACCCACAAGCGGCAGCAAGATTAAGTATGAATTAATCTTGTTTTTAAGTTACTTTTGTTTTTCTTAATTGAATTAATTGATAAATGTGCAATGTGGGTTTTGTTAATTGTAGGAAGAAGAGGCTAAGGAACGCAAATAAAGTTCCAACTATCTCTTCTCTCTTCATTGCTCGTTGTTGGTGTTAAGAGGTAACTAGTTTAATTTCGTTGTCTTTTTGTTTGATTTAATTTGTTAATGAGACAAAGTTGTCATGTACTTCAAATTGATTAAGTTATGATAATTTATTGATGTATATATGTATTTTTTGTAATGTATGTATATTTCTTGATATGAGATTGTATGAAAACGCAATGTAATTTAGCTATGAAATCTACAAGTTGTTTGAATCATCATCATATGCCTAGATACCCGTTCAAGACTTACTCATCATCATATGCCTAGAAGTCTTGAATAGTCCCCGGTTTGGGACTGTTCTTGGACGTTTGATCTCACTTAGGTGGTGAATGTGTGTCTTCTTTTCAATAATGAGGAAATTCTTGGCTTATCGTTTCTCTACATTGTTCTTTGGGTACATATGTAGATAAACAATTATCTAAATTGTGTACTTGGAGAACTGTAGGGAAATGTTGTCGGATTTTCCTTAGAATTGAAAAGTTGACATATATTCACTAGTGAGATTAGACGTCCAAGGATGAGTTAGGTTGGAGTGATAAGGACCTTCGGCTGCATGCATACGATTGAACATGTCACTATCTTAGCTTGCTCTATACGTGTGTGATTTGAATATGTGAGTGTATGTACTTAAATAATGATTGATGCATTATAATGAATGGTTGTGTTTAATTATTAGAGGTGGTCTTCTTGAAAGAGATGGATCGTACTTGGATGTATGGTAGTTAGGGGTGTTCATTGTCGGATATCGGATCGGATCCGATCCGAAAATTCGGATATCCGAAAATTTCGGATCGGGGAAATTGCGATCCGAATCCGATCCGAAATTTTCGGATATCCGAACTTTTCGGATCGGATCACCGGGTTTTCGGATCGGATACCGGGTTTTCAGATCGGATCACCTGATTTTCGGATCGGGTCCGTTGAAATTTTTGAAAAATCCCGATCCGTATCCGATCCGAAAACCCGAATTTTTTTCGGGATACCCGATCCGAAATATCCGAAATCTTAAAATCGGATCGGATATCCGAAATTTCGGATCAGATCGGATATTTTTGCACACCCCTAATGGTACTCGTGAATCGATTGAGTTTGTGAAAGGTGTCTCGGAATTCTGTACAACTGCATTAGAATATCAAACATCCTCTGGAGCAGTCGACTTTTATTGTCCTTGTTTGGATTGTAGAAATGTGAGCAAGGTTAGTAGTATACATGTGGTTAGGGAGCATGTCTTTCGCCGTGGGTTTAGGCCTCAATACCAGTATGGTTTGGCATGGTGAGCAGGGGAGGTATATGGGAAGCTCTGGAGTAAAAATGATGTATGTGAAGAAAAAAAGGATGATGATGATTAGGGGATGAGAATTTGGATGATGAATTTGGAGATGATGATAGGGATCGGGTAGACGAGATGATACACGAGGTTGAAGATCAGTCGTGTAGACGACCTCGTATTTTTGAGTCTATGTCTAGGCTGCTGAAAAGCCGTTGTATCCAGGTTGTACAAAGTACACCAAACTTTCGCGGTGGTAACACTGTTCAACATTAAGTCGAACGCTGGTTGGACGGACTCTAGTTTCACATCGTTGTTGGAAGTTTTAGCTGAGATGCTCCCTGATGGAAATGAACTGCCAAAGTCGTACTATTATGCGAAGAAGCTGATGTGTCCTTTGGTTTTAGAGTACGAGCGGATACATGCTTGTCCTAACGATTGTGTGCTTTATCGTAATGAGTATGAGCATTTACATGAGTGTCCACGTTGTGGATTGTCGAGGTACAAGCGTGAAGGAGCTGGAGGTAGTGAAGGACCACCAGCCAAGGTGTTGTGGTATCTACCCATAATACCTAGATTTAAGCGCATGTTCTCAATTAAAGGAGATGCGAAGAATTTGAGGTGGCATGCAGATCGTAGGAAGAAAGACGGTCTGCTCAAGCATCCGGCTGATTCGCCTGAGTGGAAAACTATCAAGAGGGTGCATAAGTCATTTGGTAATGAGGATAGGAATCTGAGGCTTGGATTATGTACGGATGGCATGAACCCTTTTGGCAATCTCAGCTCGCAGCATAGTACATGGCCAGTAGTTTTAGTGGTTTATAACTTGCCTCCTTGGTTGTGCATGAAACGCAAGTACATGATGTTGTCGCTTCTTATATCGGGGCCCAAACAACCTGGAAATGACATAGATGTATACCTTCAGCCGCTTGTTGAAGATTTACAGAAGATGTGGAACGAAGGAGTGTTAGTATTTGATGCGTATGCTAATGAGATGTTCACTCTGCGTGCCATGCTTTTTTGTACTATGAACGATTATCCAGCTTATGGGAACTTATCTGGGTATAAGACTAAAGGAAAAAACCTTGCCCGATTTGTTTAGATGACATGAAATCTACACACCTTAAGGGCTGCAAACATGTGTATATGCGCACACGAAGGCTCCTCAGCCGCGACCATCCCTATCGGTTTAAGAAGAAGGCATTCGATGGGACGGTTGAAGAAGAAGTTGCTCATAGACCATTAACTGGTACTGAAGTTTATAATCAGGTGAAGGGCATTGAAACAGTCTTTGGTAAACCTGCTAGTGAGGTTGATGACCTACAGGATTATGGAAAAAACAGTCAATTTTTTGGAAACTCTCATATTGGAAAAGATCTACATGTCAGACGTTGTTAGGATGTCATGCACATAGAGAAGAAGAATGTTTGGAAGCTATTCTTTCGACACTTATGAATATTCCGGGCAAGACAAAAGATGTTAAGGCGTCACGACTTTACTTGGAAAAAGGGGGTTCGACCAGAGTTGTGGGCTCAGAAAAGGGACGGAAGGAAGAAGAAAAGGGGAGGAAAGGTTGATGATGAAACTCAGAAAAGTAAAAAGGTGGAGGATTCGAGAAGAATTATTTCCACCAGCTTGCTACACGATGTCGCGTGCAGAGAAACGGATTTTTTGCGAGTCATTGTATGGCATTAAGGTCCCACTGGCTACTCATCGAATATGAAGCGCTTTGTTACCTTAAATGGTGAGTTGAAGTTATCGAGTATGAAATCGACGATTGTCATGTCATGATGCAAGTATTCTTACCGATTGCAATTCGTGGGATACTTCCAAAGCATGTGAGGCACACCATTACAGAATGTGTTCATTTTTTCATTCAATGCAGCAAAGTCCTAGACCCTCGACCTCGATTCCTTGCAGCCAGAGTAGTTGAAACTCTATGCAAATTTGAGATGTATTTCCCCCCGCATTCTTTGACATTATGGTCCATCTCATTGTCCATCTAGTTCGAGAAATTAAGCTGTGTGGTCCAGTGTTTTTGAGGTGGTGCTATCCTTTTGAGAGATATATGGGAATTAGAGATAAAGTTCGGAATCCTGCACAACCAGAAGGTAGTATAATTCAAGGGATTGTGGGTGAAGAGATCAGTAATTTTGTGGCTGAGTATTTTGCTAGTGTTGATCCTGTTGGACTTCCGACATCCCGACACGAGGGCAGACTTGAGGGCAAGGGTACAATTGGTTCAAAATTGATCACACCTTCCGTAGAAAAGCGTAAACAAGCTCACTTATTTGTATTGCATCACGTACCAGATGTCCATCCTTATTTACATGAACATATGGAGGAATTACGTGTTAGCAATCCTGGAAAAGGAGTGAGGGCATTGACGCAAATGCATAACAAGACTTTCATTGATTGGTTTCATAAACGAGTACTTAATGATTTGGATGAAAGTGTTCCTGAAACAGTCAAGTGGTTAGCATTTGGTCCTCGTGAAGCTGTACGCTCTTATGAGGGTTATGATATTAATGGGTATACTTTTGGACTGAACGTCAAGATCTGAAGTCAAGATCGCAACAAAATAGTGGTGTTTCACTTGTGGCGTCGTCTACACAATACGCAAGCTCGAAGGATAAGTCGCATGTACATGCTGAAAGCAACTATATTTTGGGCGAATACAAGAAATATGGGAGCTGGACTACTGTACTTTTAATATTTTCCTCTTGTGTTGCAAGTGGGTTGACGATAATCGATGTTGTGTAAGAAAGATGATCCTTGCGGTTTCACTCTTGTTGACCTTAGTCGTCTACGTGAAACTGAGGAGCCATTTGTAATTGCATCACAAGTCAAGCAAGTATTTTTTGTAACTGATCCTGCTGATCATAAGTGGTCAATTGTTGTACCTGGTAAAAGGAGTATCCTCGGTATTGGTGATGTTGATAATGAGGAAGAATATGATGCATTTGAGGACCTCCCCCCTTTTACCTATCCTGAAATGTGTGGAAGATGATGTGAATATGTCGGAGAACTATATGCGTGTACATCACACGGAAGGGATACATGTACTTGAGGATCCTAAACGGCGGAAGTCAATAAATCATGAGACATAAACTCAGGTTGTGTAATTTCTCCAATTTTAACTATTGTGTAGTTTTAGGCCTTTTTGCCTTTTCGCTCCAAATCGTACTTATCGAGTCATTTAACCCCAAATCTCTTTGAACATGTTATATGAGGTATAATGTAACTATTGTGTAGATTTAGGCTTGCATTTGTTGTTGGTTGCATTTCGGGAACGAAAAGGGCATTTTGGCCTATTTTTGCCTTTTCGCTCCCAAATCGTACTTATCGAGTCATTTAACCCCAAATTCTCTTTGAACATGCTTATATGAGGTATAATGTAACTATTGCATAGATTTATAGTCATGCATTTGTTGTTGGTTGCATTTCGGGAACGAAAAGGGCATTTCGGGCCTATTTTTGCCTTTTTGCTCCCAAATCGTACTTATCGAGTCATTTAACCCCAAATTCTCTTTGAAAATGCTTGTATGAGGTATAATGTAACTATTGTGTATTGTCATGCATTTGCTGTTGGTTGCGTTTCAGGAACGAAAAGGGCATTTCGGGCCTATTTTTGCCCCCCCTCCCCTGCACACCCCTCCCCCACTGCTCCCCTGCACACCCCTCCCCCCACTGCCCCACCCTCTGCTGCACCCCTTCCCTCCATTGCTGCCCCTCCCTCCCCACTGCCTTCTGCACCCCTCCCCTCCCCTACTGCCCCTCCCCTCCCCACTGCACCCCTCCACTACCCCCCTCCCATGCTGCACACCCCTCCCCACACTGCCCCACCCCCTGCTGCACCCCTCCCCTCCCCTCCTCCACTGCCTTGCTGCCCCTCCCACTGCCCCTCCCCTCCATTGCCCCCTCCCTGCTGCACTCCTCTCCCCCCATGCCCCACCCCACTGCACCCCTCCCCACTACACACACCACTGCCCCACCCCACAACACCCTGCACACACCTCCCTGCACCCTCCCTGCCCCTGCACACACCTCCCCTCCCTGCCCTTGCACACACCTCCCTGCACCCTCCCTGCCCCTGTACACACCTCCCTGCACCCACCTCCCTGCCACTGCACACACTTGCCCATGCACACACCTCCTCTCCCCTTCCCTCCCCTCCCTGCCCCTGCACACAACCTTGTTGCACACACTTCCCCTTCCCTCCCCTCCCTGCCCTGCACACA
Organism: Beta vulgaris subsp. vulgaris; assembly: GCF_026745355.1. NCBI lineage: Eukaryota > Viridiplantae > Streptophyta > Magnoliopsida > Caryophyllales > Amaranthaceae > Beta > Beta vulgaris. The sequence goes on along the minus strand of NC_079202.1, from coordinate 36,343,196 downwards.
CCTCCCATCCCCTCCCTGCCCCTGCACACAGCCCCCTCCCCCACTGCCCTGCTGTACACCCTCCCCTCCCTCACTGCGTGCTGCATAGCCCCCTCTCCTCAATGTGAATTTTAATTTTTTTTTTTTATTAATGCGTGTATTTGTACAATTTGAGGGACATGGCGGAGGTGCATACGAATACGAGTGGGGAACACACTACCGAGGATGAGTCTTTCGATATGAGAAAGGAATGGGGTAAATTGGTTCGAGCTCGCCGTGAAGAAAAAGATGCACAAAGCTCTAGGAAGTCATTGGCGACGAAAAAAGAGAAAAGGAAGGGGACCTACAAAGTCACTGGGGAAACACACCCTAATGACTTTGGAGTACGATCATTTGGGACAACCTTGTGGAAAATGGCGTCAAAAGTATGCCATGCAAGTTGGGATTTGCATGCATAAGCTCTCCATTCTCCACTCATGGAAAGAGGTGCCCGAGACTTTGAAGAAGTGTATTTGGGAAGATACTATGGTAAGCTTCGCGTACAATAACGTTTAGATTCTTAATTATTTAGTTAAATATATGTGTAATATTTACTAATTTGTGAACTGCGTTTTTTGTAGAATCAATTCAATATCGAAGATGATGAAGCCAAGAAGAATGTATTTCTATCCGCAGTTGCCTAAAGATTCAGAGATTTCAAGGCTAAGTTAGTGTCTGGGTGGATCACTAAGCGGAGAAAAGTAGTGGGTACAAAGAAGAAGAACATCTATGGCGGAGAAACACAAACCGGTTACGAGGCTTCACCGGACACATCATCTGCATCCTCCAAATTACCATATCAGATATGGAGGAATATCAAACCTAGGAAAGCTAGGAAGTACTATCATCATCTGGGTGCTCACTCGTACGGTCAGGCGAGAGAGAAGTGAATGTTCAGCCATTACCCCACGCTAGGGTCGACAACGGCAAGGGGGACTAGCTCAACAACGACAGTTGTACAACCTCGACAACCATATAGAGTCCTCGATTGGTGGTGTTCAATGCATGGGGTTGATGCAAAGGGACAAAGAGTCTTGCCTGATCTTGGAACACAACAGATAGCCAACGCCATTGTAAGTACAGATTATATGTTTATATAAGGTATATATAATTTAACTTGTGCGCTCACGAGCATTTCTCTCTTGTCCTTATGTAGATTGGCTTGAAGGGAAAGGAGGCAGTTGGTGAGTTCACTCCTAAAGGACACAATGATGCATTGCATGAGACTTTAGGACGGGACCACTATGGACGCGTGAGGGGCGTAGGAGGTGTCTGCCTCGGGTTGAGAAAGGTATATGGTGATCAATACACTACAACGACAAAATCGAGTGCAAGTAGTGTGAATTCGACAGCTTCAATAGATGTGGAGGCTATGAAAGCTGCATTCGGGAGGAGCTGAAGGTAATCACTTAATCCCTTTGTTTTGTTAAACAACTATTGTTCTTATATGCATGAAATTCTTACTATATATATGTTGTTTCATAGAATAACTATAAATAGAGTTTTTTTTAAAGGAAGAGACACCATGTGAACTATTAGCTCGAGGAGATGGTTATGCTAGCTTCATTCTCGTTGCTTATGGCCATGCATAACCCCCTAATGACCGAGTACGATTGCACAACCAGTCAGTGGATGATATTCACTATGTGGTCAGCGTCAATGGGATTATGGCTGGTTTCGAAGAATTACCTCTTCCACTGCCGAAGCCAGAAGTTGGTCTACATTCAGTGAGTGATGCCCTTGGCAGTTGTGTTCTATGGCCGCGTGCATTGGTGCGGTTTTCAGATGAGGCACAATGATTAACATATATATATATATATATATATATTATATAATTATATATATATATATATATATATATTGTTTTCTTTTATAGTTCCTATGATTGTCAGTAATATCTTTACTTTTAACTAATTACTAGGTTTCGGGGAAGGCCGACAGGAAGGGAAAGAAGGCATGTTCACCTGAGGAAGGCCGACGTGATGAAGGTGAACGAAATGTGGAGAAAGAAAAGGTTTATATGGCAAAGTATCCACTCATTACGGAGATAGAGGTGGTGCAAGGCCTTAGTTCTCCATGCTTACGGTTACATGAGTGCGCCAGCGATGTAGCCGATGATAATATCATTGAGATTCATTTGTCGGACAAACAATTCCACTACTTAGAGGATTCATCGACCTTCATTTCTAAGCTTGATATTAAAGAATTATTATGTGGGGTAGTGTTGAATGTTTCCATGATACAAACATTCATAAGGCAATACTTTAGTATATAAAAGCCTTTATTCATATACATATGCCTTAAGTAGTTTTCAATTCAACTTCCATAATAAGTAAGTTTTCTTTTAATCAATATGATTTCTCAGGTTATTATACAATGAATTGATTGCATCTACTAATGAGCCAATGTTTGGTTGGTTATGTCCAAACATGGTACGAGATGACAGTTGCTTACAAAACAAAACCGAATTGAAAGTGTATCTCGGTATGAGTTTCAAAGCATCTTCTCGTAATGGATATAAGATCATTCTTGTTCCTTATATTGAAATGTATGCTTCTTAAACTCACTTTACTTTTATTATTTGGTAATTAAATTGACATATTAGTTGTTCTACGATTAATAATAACTATATTTTTTATTGTTGTAGGGCTCATTGGACATTGCTTGCGATATGTTTGTCACGTAACGAAGTCTACCACTTTGATTCTTTGCGTAAACAACCACCACGATCCTTACTAATCAAATCATTGTTAAATAAGTAGTCTACTCGAAACTCAATATATGCGCACTTATTAATATTAATGTACATCTAATCTTATAATAATGTATTGATGTAGTGTGATGAATGATGTTAGTGCAAAAAGACTTCGAGTATCAAAATCTCCTGTTTGGAAATCAGTCGAGGTAACATGACTAATTTTTTTGTCCTTATATAGAAACACATAATACACATCTAACATGAATGTCATTGGATGCATCCTTTGGTGAACATTTAGTGTCCGCAACAACAAGATGGACTTGCATGTGGGTATTACGTCATGAGGTACATGTTCGATATCGTCAAGAGTTGCACTAAAGTCGATGATCTTCAAAAGGTATGTAACTTATTAGTATATGTTAGTTTAGGCCTATTTTTGCCTTTTACGCTTCCAAATCGTATTTATTGATTCATTTTACCCCAAATTCATTTTGAACATGATAATATGAGGCATAATGTAACTATTGTGTAGATTTTTAGGTTTGCAATTGTTGTTTGTTGCATTTTGGGAACGAAAAGGTCAATTTAGGCCTATTTTTGCCTTTTTGCGCCCAAATCATGCTTACCGAGTCATTTAACCCCAAATTCTCTTTGAACATGATTATATGAGGTATAATGTAACTATTGTATAGAGTTATAGGCTTGCATTTGTTGTTTGTTGCATTTCGGGAACGAAAAGGTCAATTTAGGCCTATTTTTGCCTTTTCGCGCCCAAATCATACTTATCGAGCCATTAACCCCAAATTCTCTTTGAACATGATTATATGAGGTATAACGTAACTATTGTTTAGATTCTTACGCTTGCATTTGTTGTTGGTTGTACATCGGGAACATAAATGTAATTTTAGGCCTATTTATGCCTTTTCGCGTCCAATTCCTATTTCTCGAGTCATTTAACTCCATTTTCTTTTTGAATATGATAAAATGAGATATAATATAACTAGTGTGTAGAGTTTTAGGCTTGCATTTGTTTTTGATTGAATTTCGGGAAGGTATATGTCATTTTTAGAACTACTAACTACGGTAAATAATTGGATTCTTATATAATCGTTGTTTATTCCTTGGTTGTTTTGCAAGGTTTATAAGAATAACACACCAAGTTTGAGGGCGTTCACCAAAGAAGAAATAGATGAAGTTCGGGATAAGTTGGCGTCCCACATTACCGATGATTGCTTATGATACATTTTAGACCGAATCTACTAGTTTGTATCAATTCTATGTACACTTTTTACATTATTAAATATATATTTGAAGTTAATTATTACGTTCAAAAACTTGTCATATATTATTGCATTTTCATCGGGTTTTTTTTTGTGTCGAAGGGAGGTTTTGGGTGGGGGGTGGGGGTGGGGGGGGGGGGGCTGCTGGGTAGAGGGTTGTTATAGGGTGGGCTGGGGATGGGGTGCAGGCCTGCTGGCAGGGCGGCAAGGGGTGTGCAGGTGGGCCTGGGTGTGGGCAGGGGGTGGGATGGGGTGGGAAAGGCTGGGTCTGGGCGTGGGCAGGCTGGTAGAGGGGTGTGCAGGGGCGGGCCTGGGTGTTGGCAGGCTAGCAGGGGTGTGGGCAGGGGGTGGGCAGGCTAGCAGGGGGTGGGCAGGGGTGTGGGCAGGGGGGTGGGAACGGGGGTGGGAAGGGCTGGGTGTGGGGGTGGGCTGGGGTGGGCTACTGGCTGGGGTGGGCAGGGTGTGGGGGGAGTGCATCAGATTTATTTTAAAAAAAAATAATTAAAACACGAAGGGCTGCAGTTTCTAACCTAAAACGCAGCCCTTAGCTTCTTACCTCAAAGGGTTGCGCTTTAGGTTAAAAATCGCAGCCTTTCTAGTCAAAAAGGGTTGCAGCCTCTTAAATAGAAAGGCTGTGTTTTTAGTAAAAACATAGCCCTTTTGGTTTAAAAGGGCTGCGTTTGTGTATAAAACTGCAGCCCTTCCTTTATTTTGAAGGGCTGTTATGGAAAGGGTTGTTGTCAAAATACGCAGCCCTAAGGGCCTTTTTAACCGCAACCCTTCCTTATTTTTCCACTAGTGGAGAGAGAAAAACAGGGACCAAAGTGCTAGCAGAAGCAATGGCGAAGCAAGGAGGAATGGTGGTGGCAACGAACAACTCTGCCCTATCTCTCATAGAGCAACGAAGCAGGTACAGTACGGGGAGGGAAAATTTTTTTGAGGGAGAAAGAATGAATATGGGGTTTTTATTTGGTTGAAAAGGTATAAGTAGTTTTATTTTTTTTGACAGGAGGTATAAGTAACTGACAGCAAATCAAAATGGTGGCTTCTCCCTATTAAACAAGCTTTAATTGTTTTTTCTAATTCTTCTTTCTAATTTTGTCATTTTCAAGTTATAGTTATAATTTTTCAATTAGTTAAGGAATTTTAATAATTAGTTACATATTTTTGGCTCTTAGTTATGGTTTTTTTATTCACAGTTAGCTTTTGCTTAATAGTTATGAAATTCGGGTATATAGTTATGATTTTTAGGTTATTAGTTATTAATTGTGGTTAATAATTATGGTTTTATGGTTGATAGTTGTGATTATGGCTATTAGTTATTGTTTTCTGATATATAGTTATGATATTTGGGTATTTAGTTATTATTAGGTGCATTTAACTAATATACTTCATCGTTTAACTAATATACTTCAGCGCTTAACTAATATACTTCAGTGCTTAACTAATTCACCCAGAAGCAATTTAAGGCTAGCATAATTAATAGGTGAATGCAAGCGCTTAACTAATTCTACTACTGGTTTGATGCACGCGCGTGATTTCAGCATGACATCAGCGGTCTCACGTTAACACTAACGTGAGACCGTCTCACCAAAAACGGACTCAAAAAAAATATGGCATTCTCGTCACAAAGACAACTCATATACAAAATTAATCACAAATACAAACTCCAAAATAATCCAATTTCTTCATTACTTGGATATGTAATTTCATCACTTATAGTTACTTTAAAATATTTTTAGATACTATTTGTGAGTATTGAAATACTTCTTACTCACCAAATGAAGGTGAACGTAGATACGTACTTTTATAATTTTATTTTTCATTTCTTTTAAAACCGAAAATAGTTAGGATTAAAATGCCAGCGCACGATGGTGTGCAGAAAAATCTAGTTTCTCTTAAATGAAAATATCATAATAGATGTTACATATCATAAATGAGTCCCTTTCACCATAAAGATTTTAAAATACTACTAAAAAGTTGGTAGTCCCCACCTTTTCACCCATATTTTTTTCTTAACAAATGTTTAATATTCAAAAAATGGTGATCCCCTACTTTCTATCTTTACCTTTCTTATAGCAACTCCAATGGTGAGCTACAACACCTTGTAGCTTGACTTGCCACATCAGCTGTTTAAGCAAGGTGTTCCCCTACTTTATCTCTTTACCTTTCTTAGAGCAACTCCAATGGTGAGCTACAACACCTTGTAGCTTGACTTACCATATCAGCCATTTAAGCAATATCGCTTTCTAGTTACAAAGTATTCCAATGGTAAGCTACAATACATTGTTGCTTGAATGGTCCCACATCTCAATCAATATTTTCAACTTTAATCTTTTATTTAATTATAATTAGCTAGAAAACAAAAAAAAATTGTGCCTTTATTGTGGATGGAGATGCACTCACCAATCATATGAAGTGTGAGCATCACCTTTCCTTTTTTCTAATTTCAAGCCATATTGTCTTTTTAAAATCAAGCAAGTAGCTTGGTGGAGCAGGTGTTGCTCTCAAGCAAGTATCAATTATCTTGCTCTAGTGGTTGAGCAACTTGTTCACTACTTTCAAATATTGTAAGCCGGTCAAAATTACAACTATTGAAATTGCTCTAAAACCTCCAACTTTCTCTATGTAACATCAAACATGTATAAACAAACAGAGGGAATATGATGGAAGAAAAGTATATATTCACTAAACAAAAAATTACAAAAAATATTAACTTAGGATACTCAATCTGGTTTATAAATCAAAAGAAGACAAAAGACTAACATTTGCTGTCCACAAAGGTAGGAAAATCATCCCTTGAACGAAAAGACAAACATAACTTGTACGCCAAAACGGCAAAACCCACACACAAAAGAGTTGAACATCAAGATAAAGAACAACAAATTAAAGAACATAAATCTTCAACGTCCAGAAACCTCTCTTTTTTACTCTACAATGGCGATTTCCTTGCCATCCGCAACTATGTCATCCCTAACCTCCGACCAATCCTGCAATTTCATTTGCTCGAGAACTACAACAACAAGTTGTTCATTATCCAAGTCTTCTTCTCTTTCCTTGTCTTCTCTGCAACTCCAGTTTCCATGGCAGCTTCGTCGTCAGTTTCGTATTCGCAATTCTCGCTCGATTTCTCATCAACGTTCTCGTATTCTTCCTCTGGTAATGATGATGATATATTGTTATTGTGCTGTTTGAAATTTTTAGTTGTAACTGCTGTTTAATTTTGTATCAAATTTGTGGTTTTGGAATGTTAGGGTTTGAAATTGGTTAACTCTTTCGTTTTTTGGTAGTATTGAAGTTGAATTACTTGTGCAATTGAGTATAGAGCAGTTTTAGTGAAAAATTGATTTTTTTTTTTTTTTTTTTTTTTTTTTGGTATTTAGTAATCTTACATCATTTGGAAATGTGAAGATAGGAAATTGTTCGTCATTTGAAAGCGAAGTGCTAAATGTCAAAACAGTAGATTGGAAATAGTGCCTTAATTTTGCACATATAATTAATAATTATTGGACATATTGAATTCCTGACATCTAGCTGCCAGAGCTGTCATAATGGTTGCTCCTTGGACCTAGAACGATAAGATAACTGATTGTTGCTCTTGTGCCATTGTATCAATTTTAGCAATGAGAGGGAGTTAATCGAGGATGGATTAACAGGAGTTGGTCATTAGTGATGGTTATAAGTACCTTGGGTTGATCTTACCTAGTATAGAGATATTGACCAAGACATGAATCACGTGACTCTTAGAATACAGTCAAGCTGGCATAAATAGAGAGGAGCAATTTGGATTTTGTGCGACTATAGTGTACCTTTAGGCTCTAAGGTTAAAAGGAAAAATTTATAAGAGAACTATTAGATTAGTGTTGTTATATGGGGCTCATTGCTAGTTATTCAGGAAAGATCGTATTAGGAAGATGGGGCCAACTAAGATGCAGATATTGAAAGGGATGTGCGGGAACACCTAAAGAGATAAATTTAGGATTGAAGATATTCAGACTAGAATTGGAGATGTAAATATTGTGGATAAGGTAAGGGAGAACTCACTACTGTGATTTGGGAATGTGAAACTTCCACTATAGGATGCACCGGTTAGGTTTTGGAGAGTTGAGATATTGGATAGGTTCAAAGAAGTTTGGGAAGGCCAAAGATGACCAGGATAGAGTTTGGTAGAAAGATATGGTCAAATCAAGTGTGCAGGAGCAAATAGCGCTTGACAAAAGAGTGTGGAAGCAAAGGATATATGTGGTGGGCTGGTGGCCACCAGAGATAAGATCATAAATGCTGTAGCCAACCCCAACTTATAGGATTAAGACTTCGACATTGTTGTAGTAAATTATGGTGAGTGAATTGTGGCGATGATGGGGGGTTATTGTACCAAGTACTATGGATTACTCAATGCAAGATTTAGGCCCCAAACACAATCATTATTGTTGCTAAAATTTTCATCTTGATCTTCCTAGGAAAAAAAAAAGTTGGCCCCACTTTCAATATCAAACCTGAGGGCATTAATACTAGATACATGATCTTATCTTTATGTCAGTATATTATTAACACTGTGCTTCAGCCAAATGCGATAAGAACGTGCCAAAGGAAGCAACAACAACGCTCTTGACCAGTCTTGACAATCGGATCTTCTTTTTCATACATTTTTGCTGAATGTTGAATAAGCTGGAAATCTTCTATCCAAGCTTATCAGCTAGTCTATAGCCCTCTACCATCAGCTAGCATCCATGTTAGGCTCATACCTTCATGATGGAAAATGTCTCAACCAATGGTGAACTTATGGAATTATAAGTTAATGGATTAAGAATTTATGCTGTAAGTGTAATTCAAGCCATCAGAATAATTCTTCAGTGTCCTTGGTGATCAATATCTGCAAGCTAAGAGATGTGACTTTAAAAATCCTTGTATGGTCAATCAGGGATAGTAGTAGTCATCCAAACCATATGAGATTACCGAGGTTGCTTGTAAGATTATTATGCTACCTTTCTGTTGGTTTTCTCCATTACTGCTTCTGCTTCAATTGTTAGCAAAGTTGGCTTCTAATTAAGCAACAATAGCTGTTTCTAAGTTGGAGAGCGATTCTTATCGTTGGTTCTAATCCATATGCTTGAACTCTCATTGTAACTATTATTTGGAATTCTCTAGTGCTTAAAGCTTCTTGAAAGTACTTTATCTTATGTTCTAAGCACAAAAACACGCAATGGATTTCTCTTGATTCGACCAACTTTCTGACATTTTGTTGCAAGTTGCAACCATCTTTTTTCTTTGTCAAATATTTGCAAATTTATACTCAGACTAAACATTACCATAAGAAGGATATTGATAAAAGCGATTGGCAAAGAGTATAAAACAGAGAAAGTATAAGGGTTTGAGTGAAACCATCATAAGTACCCTTTGGCCCAGATCCTGGCTGAACTTCTTGAGGACAGGAGATGCAACTTGGCCAAGCAATGATTTTTCAGAGACAAATTTTACATTCTGAAACGCCTGTAGTGGATAAGAAATTGGAGTATCTTGATTCTGTTTCTTGTGGAGGCCATTAAAACATACAAATATGCCCCTTTTAAAAGCCATACTGACCTTATCTCTTCATATAAAAGTATCTGCTCTTGTACTTCTCTCGATTTTCTTCCTTTACTAGCAGTCTGCTGCATCAATAACCCAACATCTCTTCTCCCTTTATCTGTCTCCACCTCTGTGTCATAGTTGAACTTAACCTCGTTATTCAATAAAAGATAGTCCCCTTCACTCAATACACAGCATAAAAATATGAGACCATGACGACTTTATTCCAAATCTTGAGTTGTCTCTTCTTGAACTGTTGGAGGCATGATACTCTTATTATTGGCATTTTAGGTGTTCTATAAGATATTGCTGTTTCTGGAAACTATTAAGTTTTTGAATGTTGGACCTGGTTTCACTGATTGGTGAAACGGTCTCTCAAGCTTATTGTTGGTGAAGTTTCACCGGAAATGAAGTCCTTGGAGTTCTCTTCAAGATGACAGAATATATATGAAAACTACACTGCTGATTGCAATGATAAATGTAGATTTTTCCTGTAAATGCACATTGATTTGGCTAATGATGGTTTTCAAGTGGTATGAGTTTCATATCATTTAATTTTATTATGCATATAAAACATGGTCTTAAATGTTGAGCTGAAAATTTCATGTTTTTAGAAGTTTCATATCCTTAATCTTTGTTTGATGGTTTGTGTTCACTTCAATTGCTGTAGTCATATCCTTTCAATAGATGACACTAGTTATTCTACTTGCTTGTGCTGAAGAGGTTTCAGAATCATGAAAACTCTCCTGATGATTTATGAACATAATCATTTAGAAGAAGGAAATGGCTCCATAGTAAAGCACCTTTGTATGTGACTATTTGTCCTCTTGTGGCTTGTTTATGCTTGCAAGCTAATCACTGTAGCTCCTTTTTTTTTCTGATGCACATAAGCATTATATTTCTTAAGTAACATCTGATCTTTATATCTGTAGGTTAAAGCAAAGCAGCAGACTTTTTCTTCCTTCGATGAGTTGATCGCCAACTCCGAGAAACCGGTTTTAGTTGACTTCTACGCAACATGGTATGTCCTTTACTTAATTTATCATTTTGATTGCTTTGTTAATCTTAATATCTATTTTCTAGGTATCTTTATCAATTTCTCATGTCCAACCTTTTGCTCGTTTCTACTAAGAAGATATCTTGTTGGGGAAAGAAAACAACTGCTCGCTTTATGTATTCAGTTGTACCCTAATTCATAAAAGGAAACGCATTTTGACTCAATTTGATAGCTTGAGATATCTCTATTCCATAACAAGAAATCCGAACTTATCTGATAGCTCATTTTGATAGCTTAATGTGTTCTCTTCACCTGAACTTATCTGAAGTGAACTTATTAAACCTGATTAGATGTGATAGCCCTGATTTTACGTTATGATTTCACCTGATTGGACGTGAAATTTATTTAAGGTGAAGATAACGCACTAGTCTTAACATCTTTTTCTTATGTGATGGCAATATCAGCTTGGATTTCATGAAGGTCTAGGATTTTCTAACACGTTAACTGCCTAAGTTGGTTAACTTTTGCTTTTTTTTTTTGACATTATTTTGTTGGTTGGGAAGCTACCAAGTTCTTAACAAATGAGATTTAGGCTGCATCTGGATATGTTTGAAATGTTTCTTTTACAGTATAGTTCTGATTTTGGTGTGTATGGCAAACTATTCAGTATGCTATCTGGTCTAATGCTTTCTCAGATCAGAAAAACTTCCCAATATGAGAAATCATCAATCTAATTTCTTGCACAAAATGCTTAATAATTTTGAATGTGAAATTGTGAATTACTTTACAGCAGAATCACAACACTTTTGAATGAAATTCTCCTGACTCCTATAAAAATTTACTTGAAGTTTACAGTACCTCAACTGGTCTGTAGTTATTCTGTTCCATCAGAATCCTAAATGAATTGTCCATGTTGGGTATACTTCAGGATAATTGTCCGAGAAACATCTGTTTTGTGACTTCAAATTTGTGGAGAAATTTTTTATGTTACTATGTAGAAGTTATAATTTGTCATGGCAGGTTTATGAGTAGTTTTTGGTGGTCCTGATGCAGGTGTGGTCCTTGTCAATTCATGGTTCCTATTCTTGAACAAGTGAATGCCGCTTTGAAAGACAAAATTCAGGTGGTTAAAATTGATACGGAGAAATACCCAGAAATCGCTGGCAAGTACAAAATCGAGGCATTGCCTACATTCATCCTATTCAAAGATGGGAAACCTTGTGATCGATTTGTAAGTTGATTCTGCTTTCTTGTTGTTTTATATAGAGCTTAGGAAGTTTACTTTCTAGTGGTAGTTAAATATGTTAAAGATAGCATTTCTTGCATTACGAACCTTGCTTGCAGCCATTGGGGCTATCACTATGATGATGTCAGCACAGTTGGTGCAGCCTCATAATACTAGGTTTGACACTTGGGCTCGAGACCTTATCCCCTCCCCCCATACCTAAGATGGGTGAGTGATGTATGTTTTCAGTTCTTTTCTAGACCTTTGAACTTTCTTCAGTCATAGTGATCATTCGGTTGATCACCTGGTATGTTGATCTGAACTTCCATAATTGCAATCACCCTCATTGTTTCACAATATATAGCTGTAAAGGTTGTAGGCTTGTAGCACACAGGTTAAGGGGCACCCAAATGTAACAAGAAAGAAAACTAATTGACAAATTAGTCACAAGAGTGAGGGGGGGGGGGGGGGGTTGATAAAAGATGGAAATTTTGCATTAGATGATGCATCGTGGTAAATCAAATAACGCATGAGACCAATATAAAATTTGTGGCCTCATGTTATGATTAGAGGGAGTGTTCCATGTGTCACCATTTCTTAGTACCTTGAATGCTAGCTTACTGTTGTGCTATTGCTATATTTTAAATTTCTTTTAGAAAAGTTGACCTTTTGCAGCGTAAGTAACCGACTTCTCTGTATCTATAATATCTCCATAATTGGATAGTTGAACCTCAATGTTGAGTTGCTGCTTAGTTTTGTTTGCAGGGGAACAATTGTAGGCTTTAGCTCCTACTTTTTGTCCTAGTTTCTCAGATGGGATAACGCTAAGCTTTTTTTTTTTGCTGTTTAACATATGCAGGAAGGTGCAGTGGCTGCAGATAAGCTAACCCAACGCATTGAGACTTCTTTGGCAGTGAAATCATAACTGAGATATATGATGATTCTTTGGCAGCTTTGTATTGCATTTTGGCCTTCTAGGAAAGTAAGCAATCAATAGTGGAAATTAAATCGAACTTCCAAAGAAACATAATTTGTATCCTATTATGTAACCATGAACCAGATTAGATATTTTTGTCGGGTTTATGTACAAATTGAAGAATATCATATGAATATCATAAAATCCAAGGGAATGCTTATTATTTATGTTACAGGATAAAAAAAGACCTTGTAAGAAATCTAATGAGTTTTAATGACAAAAATAAAATAAAATAGAGAGGATAGAAGATACTAAGAGAGAGATATTAGATAGAAGGAGAGGAGAATTGTTATGTCATGATTGATTGTTACAAAGTATTAGCTCTAGAATTTATAAACTAAGCTCTAACAAACATTTAACTAACTTCCTTGTAATAAGAAGCTAAAGAACAGTTTATGTTTTTCCCGTCAAAATTAACTAACTTTTCATTTAACAGCTAATTATATTTCATCCTCTAAATATACTTTCCTCCATATAAAAGACTTGACTTCAAGTATGTGTAGTAATGAAATCAGGATAATTGGCATCAAAAGACCGCATTTTCCTAAGAAGCTTCATGTTCCGCAAAGCCTTCCCAAAGCACTAAGTATTGAGTAAGAGCTTTATTCTCATGCTTCACAATTTTCCTTTGTAATATGGCCTTAGGTTGAATTATAGTAGAAATTGATCGACTCTACAACCAACTAGGAATATGAACAACTACTCGGAGTATGTCATGAAATATCTTCAATTGAGATACATAAAAACATCAGGTATCTAAGTATCAACTGGTAGTGACAACTTATAAGCAACCTTGCCTATTTTAGCCACAACTTGGAAAGGACCATTGTTCTTCTGAGCCAGCTTCTGATTAGATCTATGTTGAAGAGTGTATTGCATGTAGGTTTGCAACTTGAGGCCTACCCAATCACCAATTTGAAACTCCCTATAAGATTTGTGTGTTATCAGTTTGATTTTTCATCCTGGACTAAACTCTAGTTAGATGATACTTTAACTCATTGATCATAACTTCTCCTTTGAGCGAGCTTCTGTCAACCACTTCATTTAAAGACTCTCCTGCAAGATAGGGTAGATGGAGAGGGGATGGTTGGTTATACACTACACCTCATAGGGAATGAGTTGAGTTCAAGAGTTGAAGTGGGTGTTATACCACCACTCAGCCAAAGGCAGCCAAAAACTCCAGTTTTTAGGATTATCTCCACTCATGCATCTTAAATATGTCTTCAAGCATTTATTTACTATCTCATTTTGTCCATCTGAGGGTTATAAGTAGAGGACATGTTGAATTCAATGCCATAAATGGAAAACAAAGCTTTCCAAAATTTGCTAAGAAAAACTTAATCTCTATAACCAATTATACTCCTAGGCCATCCATGAAGCTTAAAATCATTATCCAGATAAGCTTGGGCAACATCAATTGCAATGAATAGATGAGCAAGGGGTATAAAGTGTGCTTATTTACCGAGTTTATCCACCATCACAAAAATCACACTTTTACCATTAGACAAGGAAAGCCCGGTGATGAAATTCATAGAGATATCATACCAAACTTCTTCACGGATAGGCAGAGGTTGTAAGAGGCTAGGGCTTGTTGAATTATAAATTTAGAAGCTTGACAAATGTGACAATTTCTGATGAATCTTCTAACATCCAAAATCATACCCTTCCAATAAAAATTGTTTTCAACCTTCTTTGAGTCATATCCTTCCCTGAATGTCCCCCATCAGAAGATGAATGTTGCTAGGCTAATAACTTCAATCTCAATTGAACATTAGAGCCTATGACAATCTTTCCTTGCTTTCTGAGCAATTCTCCTTGCAAACTGCAACCCTCATAACTTGGTAAATCTTGTAATTCTTCAATAATTGCAACCAAGTTGAAATCTAAGTGATAACTTTACTTGATATAAATGAGTAAGTTTGTATCAATCAATGATAAAGCCAAGCAAAGCACTTCAGCACCTTTGACTTTAGAAAGTGCATCAGCAGCCACAATATGATAAGTGTTGAAAGGGTGTTGATATTATTTTTTGTTGCAACAGCCACTTTAAACTCTTTTGATTTGTCCTAACGATGAAATGATTACTAGTTAAATATTGTTCCCACTTCTGAACTGCAAACACAATAGCCAATAACTCCTTTTTGTAAACTCATAATTTAAATAATTGCTTATTGATGCGGTGTTACCTATACGCAGCAATAAATCACGTGAAAACAAAAGGTAAAATATAAAATTGACATATTGATGCGGTTTCCAGCCAAAACTGCAACAATAGGTCTCAACGGAAAAAAATTTCAAATTTGGTTGACTGTTTGACTAGATCTATTGTTGCGATTTCCAGCCGAAACCGCAACAATAGATTAAAATATTATTTTTATTAATAATATTTGAACCTATTGCTGCGGTTCCTAGAACACCCGCAACAATAGACTCTTAAATTAATAAAAGAAACCAACTAGGGTTTCTTTTTTAAGGTGAGAGAAAAATGAGTGCGACCCCTCATTCGTTCTTCCTCCTCATCCATTGACCCAACATTTTCATCCCTCACACCTCCTCATCCTTTCTCTTACTAGTTCTCCCTCCTCGTTCACTCATCAGTTTCGCTGCTCTCAGTCGTCCCTCCATTAAAGCCGAACCTCGTGGGTTTCGTTGCTCTCAGTCGCCGATCTCCATTTAAGAACGGATGAAAGCACGTCGGATGAGAATCTCTCACTCATTTCTCACGGCGGATGGCTCGAGTTTCAGATCTCAGCGACGACAGATGGCTCTTGGCTCGAGTTTCAGATCTGAATTTTTTTTATCCGATTTATTTCCATTTTTCGATTTTTCGATTTTTCAGATTTTTTATTTGTATAAAATCATATATTGTTTTTCGATTTTCCAAATATGTTTAGATCATTTCCATTTTTATTTTTCTTAGGTAGTTTGGTTATATTTTTTGGATCTAGTTAATTTTTTCTTTTATGCTTTTTGATAAGTAATTACAATTTGTTTGTATGTGATTATATATATTTTTATATTTAGTTTTTTTGTATATTTAGTTGTCTGTTGTTTTTTTCATCATTTATATATGATTTTGAGTCTTCGTTTTCCTATTGTATAGTTTTTTATTTTTATCTTTCAACTTTGATGGAAAAATCCAATTTTTTTTTTCAATTGTAGAGTATCATTGTTGCGGTTTCGGGAAACAGCCGCAGCAATAGATTGCCCTATTGCTCAGGTCAAAAATTGTTACCTATTGTTGCACGGCCAAAACCGCCTCAATAGGCCACTTAATGGCCGCCGCAGTTAACATTTATTCTACTAGTGAATTTCTGCCATTTAGGACTCAAGGCCTTGCTTATATAAGCTAAGGAATGGCCCTCTTGCATTAATACAACACCAATACCAGTATTGCATGCATCAGTTTCAACAATAAAGACCTTGAAAAAAGCTGGAACAACCAACACTAGAGATGATACAAGAGCATGCTTGAGTTTATCAAAAGCTTCTTGTGCTTCTGTATACCTGGCAAAGTGGCAAACCCATCTTTCTTGAGAAAGTTATGTAATGGTCTACAAATAACTGCATAGCTTTGCACAAACTTCCTATAATAGTCTGTTAGGCCTAGAAAGCTTCTTAACTCTTTCACTGATGTTGGAGATGGCCATTTTGCTACAGTTTCAATCTTCTTTGGGTCAGTTTCAACCCCTGAACCACATATAAAGTGCCCAAGATACTCTACTTTACTCTTTGCAAAAGAGCACTTGCTTTCTTTGATATGTATCTTGTTTTGTCTTAGCAATTTAAACACTTGTTCTAGGTGTTGCCAGTATTCATTGATAGACTTACTATAGTTAAGAATATCATCAAAAAAAAATTGGGACACATCTTCTCAACAAGGGTTTTTTTGACAAAGATTGTTCAGGTGATAAATACATAGGAAAGAGAAGTAAGCCATAGCAGACAGAATTTTTTTTTGACAAATATTGTTAACGAGTCGCAATCACGACTTTAAAACATAAAAGATAACTAAAACATTAAGGGTTTTGACATATACAACCCTAAGGCCTAAAAATAAGCATTAAATGCATATTCTAAAATTACACTTTCTCAATTTTTTTAGTTTTTTTCTTCTTTATGAAAGTAAGGAGAATTCCCTTGCAACAAGGGGGAGAGGGGGACAGTGGGAATCCTTCTTGCAAAGGGTGAGAATTGAAGCTCTACCCTAGGGTTGGAAGGAGGGTCTTACAACCAATAAGCCTATCTTGGTCATCTCCTCGATTTTTAGTTGTACATAAAGGTTTTTGCACGTTTTCCAACACGCAAATTTGAACATTATAGTCTTTAACTATGTATAAATAATAATTCCAAAAAGTTGATATTACAAAACCTTAAGATTTCATGAATCGAACAAGATTTTACATGATTATTTTTTTTACATGTAAAAATAATCAAAATAGGTCAAAATAAAATATGTAAATAGTGTTAAAAGTCAATATGGTGCAATAAAAAAAAAGGGAAGAATTCACGACTAAAATATGTGCCAAGTAAAAGCTTAATTACTTAATAGAATAGTATTGTTATAATATACTATGTAAACAAAGAACGGATAAAACGACTATGTATTTACCACCCAAGATTAAACGTTTCAGTGCGTAATTGCAATGCATGATGCACCATTGGGTGAAATATTCACCCAGAACTATATATATACCGCATTTCCCATGAGAAAATATGCAACACAACTACAATAACAACCTCTCTTAATCTTGATTGAATCTCTCTATATTACAACACATTATCAGCACCAGTTCGCTCTACTATCAAAAGGTAGTTTTCTTAATTGCTACTAATTTTTTCAAAAAAAAAAAATTTCGATCATCAATGTATTGGGATCGATACTATTCTAAAAGATGTATCTCTTCGTGGTATAAATTTATCATAGAACGTAATAGTGTACCTTGCACTATAAATCTGGCACGAGGAGTTGGTAGTGCACCCCAATGCCACAATACTCACATTAATAGCCATGTCGAGGAACGCCGACAAACCACCATCTCTAAACTCAATTATAATCCTCCTCCGGAACCACCAACTGAAATCCAGCAAACTCCTAATAGTAATAAAAGGAGTAGGGACAAGGAGGGTCCTCCAGTCAGCAACAAGCGACGATAAAGTAATTAATTGGCGTATCGGCTCGGCCGCCAATCAAGTCAAGCCACCTTCATGGAGGGTAAAGACCTTGCATATATGACGGGCTATTTCGTTAAACTTGGGACTTCACCGCCTGGATGGATAGCTAACACTATAAAGAGGGAGAAAATTTTGGCCAGAAAATAGTTACAATGGTGCAGCTACTGCTACCTTTTTATTTTTTATCAAAATTATGTCTTGTGTTTATTCTTTAGTTGTGAAAAAAATGGGGAGGTAAATTTGTTATAGAGCGCTTTTGAAACTATGTACAAGAAAATGATGGAAGGAGTAATTAACCAGATTTTCTTTACACCGAAACGAAGTATATAAGTACCATATTTCCTTTTTTAAAATTATGGCAACAACTACTTCCGAAGTTAGCTACGATTTCTTAAGATATTGCATTAACATCAATCTGCATCTCTTATCATGATGACATGTCTTTTACTCATCTTAGAAGTTTGGATATTTTTCTGTCATGTAGTGAATACACTAGTGGAAAAATATGCAAGGGTTGCGGTCAAAACAATCCTAAGGTCTGTGTTTTTGGCCAGCAGCCCTTGCTGTAGCAGCCCTTCAGCCAAAAGGAAGGGATGCAATTTTTTAAAAAACTACCGCAACTCTTCAAGCCTTAAAGGGCTACGGTTTAGGGAGAAAATCGCAGCCCTTCACTTTTAGAAGGGTTGCATTTTAATAAAAAATTGCATCCCTTCATAATCAAAAGGGTAGTTTTTTTTTATAAACCGCAGCCCTTCAAATATAGAAGGGCTGTGGTTTATGCCTAAAACCGCAACCCTTTTTGAATTTTTTTTAAAAAATAAATACCCACAGGCCACACCCTGCTGCCCCCAGCACTCCAAGCCCACACCCACCTGCCCACCTCCCCACACCCTGCCCACCCACATGCCACACCCCACCCCACCCCTGCTTGTAACACCCCCAAAATCCATACACGTCTACGACTACGTCACATCGACTTTGGGAGTGTTACCGTCGCGGTGAAACGCAAGGCTTATTGAAAAGAAATGTTAAAATCATTGTCACGAAAAACTGAACTGCAGCGGAAATAACGATGTAACTACAACTCGGGAATCATTAACGACCCCTTTTTATTCAAACCACTAACTAATTAAGTAAATCATAATAGTCTTATAATGCTTAATTAAAACGCTTTAAAGTTTCAAGACTAAGAACTATCCCCCGCATGCTCAACATCATGCAGCAACACCAGCACACTTAGTCTGCTCCCCATTGTAGCATCAATGGTTCATCACAGGTCAACAAACAACACAATAACACACCAACCAGCTATGTTGAGTACATAATAAAGTATTGAGTGCATACAAAGCATAAACAAAGCAAACAATAGCATTACATTCTTTACTTTTTATTTAGTTGGTAGCGAACGGGCACCGCACTAATAGAAAAAGGACGATTTGCGTCGCTCCATTTGCGTCGCATGAAAGGCAAAACGACGCAAAAACATAATTTGCGTCGCAAAACGTCCTTGCATAAGCACTAGATAGGAGCTATATGCGTCGTACCCTATCGATGTGCTACGCATATAGCTCATGTGCGTCGGACACCGAAGCCCATTCGATGCACATCGTTAAGCCATATCTGCGTCGCACTTTATTAAAGTGCGTTGCAAAAGGCTATTCTGTGTCGGACCCCTTGGCCCATCCGACACAGAACAGCCCAAAAGCCCCAAACCCCTTGCACGACTCTTAAATACGTCTCTCACCAGATAGGGCCTCATTCTCGTCTCTCACTCAAACCCTAAAAAACTGTCTCCCTCTCGCGTCTCTCTCCTCACCCTCAAACTCTCTCTCACCCTCAAACTCTCTTTCTTACCCTCAAACTCTCTCTCACACCCTCAAACTCTCTCTCTCTCCAGCGAACAACGACGAACTCTTTACAATTTGATATGAACGAACTGATTTTATACTCAATCGACGAACTGATATGAACAACGACGAACTCTTTACAATCGACGAACTCTTTCTCTCTCCGGCGACTTTGTCTCCGGCGTACAATCGACGAACTCTTTCTCTCTCACTTTGACAAGTTCGTTTTTTTTTTTCAATTTTTCAATAATTCGGTTTTTCGTTTTTTCATTTTTTCATTGTTTAAATCTAATTTTTTTTATTTTTTCATTGTTTAGATCTACAATTTCGTTTTTTCATTTTTTCATGTTTTCATATCTACAATTTTTTCCTTTCGTTTTTTCATTTTTACATTGTTTAGATCTAATTTTTTCATTTTTTCATTGTCTTCGAGTTTTATACATCTGAAATTATGTTCTTTTGTTTTTTTTTTTTTACTTTTTATATCTAATTTTTTATTGACTTTTTTTCTTATTTTCATTTGCAGATCTGTTTTTGGTTTCTCTGGAAGTTTTCTTCGTCGGAAATGAAAGGAAATTGAAGTTACGTTCTTTTTGTTTCGACTTCGCAATGTCTCTCTACTCTAGATCTCGTTGTTTTAATTTTAGGAACTTTGTTGGTATATTGTTTTGTGTTCGAGTTGTAAATTATGGAATTTTGGTGGTTTATTGTTTTGTGTTGGAGTTGTAAATTATGAAAATATTGAATTTTGTTGGTTTATTTTGTTGTGTTCAATTCGCTTCTTCTACTGTTCGAGAATCGTCTTTGTTTTTCCTCGAATGTTGCAGTATATCCTAGTTCTAAAAATATTTTTTTTTATTAAAATAGCAATTTGCGTCGCACGTAGCCCAAGGTGCGACGCAAATCACTAATGTGCGTCGCACCCTAGGCAATGTGCGACGCACGTTACCCTCTGCATTACCCAATGTGCGAAGCTCTGAGAATTGGGCTGGGATAGCCAACTACGTCGCACCGTATACGAGGTGCGACGCAAATAGATGAAAATGTGTGTTGGATCTGCATTCGGTGCAGATCATTGATAGGTCATCTGCGTCAAGACCTGTGCCGTCGGACCCAAGTCCGACGCAAATAGGGGTCTCGGGTCCGGCGCAAAGCAACCTTTTTCCACTAGTGACCGTCATCTTACTAGAATCATACGGGCTACTTAATCCTCAATAGACAACTTGGTCTGTTAGATGAAATGCAAATACGGATTAGTTCCGTCCCACATCCATCACCTTAGTATGCATACCCCCAAGATTGTACGGAACCTTCCGCCTATACTTGAGTTATCAAAATTTATAAGGACACTAATGACGTCATAGTAGGCCTGTGTAGGAGTACAGAATAAGTCCCACACTCCCCCCATTGTTCATCACTTGTAGGGAGTCCAACTACAAGTTTATTGCCAAAAATCCTTTCTTAGTATTGTCCATTCATACATTAAACATATAATCATGTAACGTTCCCTCTTAGATACAATACCCAAATCTCTACCTCTTGTAACATCATTAGATCAAAGAATACAAATTCAATAATCATGCTTATGATACGATAGAATTACGCATTTCAATGCTACATATCGATTCCTAATCACAATCATGTTACCAAACAATCTTAGCAATCACAATCGTTCCCTATCATGATTCTAGGTTCCGATAGAATAAATCACAACCTAACATGATACGATACGTGTACGTACCTTGTAACGAAGAATTTTCGCTTCCTTATCAAACGTTCCGCTTATGAAATTAGGACATAAACGAGTAAGGAAGTACTTCAGTTATACATCCTTGATATTATTAACATATAACACGTGACTAACTATATAAACTTTGTATTTCGGCGTATAAAAATAACTAATCTTGTTGTTTATTAACTTTCATAACTCTGTTGAACTTAGCATCTTTTAAGAACCAAAACAGTGAGCAAAACTGATTTTAGTTAGTTTAATAACATAAACTTTACCAACTCCATTTAAATCCTTATGTCCAATACTACTAAAATCAGATTTGAATAACAAGGCAA
>NC_079202.1:36211345-36316345 GCF_026745355.1 Beta vulgaris subsp. vulgaris | reverse complement strand
AAATTTGTCGTCCAAAAGACAGGGGGCCTCGAAATTAGGAAAACTCTCCCGGTGAACAAAGTATTTATTGCAAAATTAGGTTGGAAAATCCTTATGGATAAAAATAGTCTTTGGGTCAAACTAATGAAGGAAAAATATCTATCAAACCACTCCTTCTTCAACTATGGCCCAAAGACCCAATATTCACCAATCTGGCGCCATATCCTCTCACAACGTCCACTACTCCAGAAAGGGATATGGTGGAAAATCGGTAATGGTAGGTAAATTCTTTTTTGGCTTCATAACTTGTGCTTAGACATCAACTTTTTGGAAACTCTTAATCTCGACCACACACAAATTGATACCAACCTCAAAGTCAACCACTTCATTCTCCTAAACTATTCACGGAATCTTAACAAACTAAATGTGTTGCTCCCCCAGCATATAATACAACACTTAAAAGGGATCCCCGTTCCCCACTCCCCCTTATTGGACGAAATTATTTGGGGAACTACCTCCTCAGGTTCTTTTACGATCAAATCTGCTTGACTAGCTCATAACCTACCCTCCAATGCTACAAAATGGGAATTTAGATGGATTTGGGGCCTTGACATACCGCCGAAACTCCAAATATTCCTCTGGCAACTTCGCCACCAAATCATCAGTGTTAGAGATATACTAGCTAAACGCAAAATCATTCTGTCCAATATTTGTCCTTTCTGCAACTTACATCATGAATCTATCAACCACCTCTTTAGCCAATGCCGCAAAATTAAGGACCTTTGTCAACTCCAAGATCTTAAAAACTGGATTCCTTCTCTAGTAAGCAACCAGGCGATACTCACGACTTCACAACGCCTCTGCCCTCATAAAACTAACATCGCCGAATTCACTTATCTACTTTTGTATATTATTTGGAAGGAGCGTAACTGCGTAATAACATTATCTTTAAAGATCTTAAATTAAATCCTTACCGTATACTTCATAAAGCCAACTTCCGCATGGCAGAATGAAGTCTTAGGACTTCCATAGATCTTTCTAATTCTTCTAATTCTCCTTTTCAGGTACACCACTCCCCCCCAATATCCAGTTCCTCATTGTTCCCCTACCCTTGTTGCATGGACGCCCCTTCCTCCTCTCTCCTTCAAGTTAAACTTTGATGGTTCGGTCCGTAACCTCTCCGCTGCAGGAGGATTTATCATCCGCGGTCACAATAGTAATGTTCACAAGGTCGTCCCACTTAATTTTGGCATCTCTCAATTGTACATGGCGGAAGCCTCGATCCTGCATCAAGGTATTTTGTTAGCCATAAAGGATAATATCTCCAATATTGAGATTGAAGGGGACAATTTGCAAGTAATCAATGCAGTCAATGGTATGTGGATCCGCCGTGGCAAATGGCTCACATTGTCAAAGATATTCAGAAACTTCTCATGCATTTCGATCATGGTCCATAAGGCATATTTTTCGTAAAGCAAACAAGGCGGCAGATTGGATACAAATGCCGGTCATCTAGTCTCATCTGAATTCATTGTAAACCCCTTTCCCGAATCAACCCTCCATAAAATTATTGTAAACGATAAGTTAGGAATTCCCCTCATGCGGAGGGCATCCTAACCTCTTTTTCTACATATCTTTTAAAAAAAACTTGACAATAGAGGTCTCAACTTTTGGTGATAATTTTTAAGAGGTCTAAACTATTGATTAATCTGTGTAGGTCCCAACTTTAGGAAGTCTTTGACTTTTAGCGAGCCTTATTAACTTTGGTCACACCTAAAGAGTCAAGTGAGGGAGGGAAATAGGAACTAGGTGAGAATTTTTTTATTTTTAAAATCATCAGTTTTAAGTTGCCGATACCCGCTAAAAGTTAAGACCCCATAAAATTGATACCTATATGTTCATCAATAGTTCAAAACTTTTAAAAATCATCGCCCAGAGTGTAGACCTCTTTTGCCAATTTTCATATGTTATGTACTCTTTTTCCTTGGTTCAGGTTTTCATACCATATGATTTTTCTCAACAAGGTTTTAACAAGACAAGAAAGCATACACACAGATTCACACAGTGGCTGGCGACCTCTTCTCTTCCGGCGAGTGCAGCAGGCGAGAAATAAGAAAAACCAGCGAAGAAGAAGAAAGAAAGAAAGATGGAAATGAGAGCAAAAGAAGACATAGAAATAGGAACGGACATAACTCTCCCACTCCCACCTCTTGCAATCTCTCTCTACGACTCCTCTCTCTCTTCTCACTGCTCCTCCTGCTTCCTCTCTCTCTCCTCCACCACTTCCACCTCTTCTCTCCACTACTGCTCCACCACCTGCTCCACCTCCACCTCCACCTCCACCACCACCACCACTTCTTCCGAACAGCGGCTTCTCTCTCTCCTCCACTCTAACCCCTCACTGTACCCTCACCCCGACTCCTCCGACCTCCGTCTCTCTCTTCGCCTCCTCCACCTCCTCTCACCTTCCTCCTCCTCTCTCTCTCCTCGCCTCCTCCGCCTCCTCACCAATCGACACCACCTCACTTGTCATGACGATGATGGAGTCATGTCAAGTAAGGTTAAGGCTGGAGCCAACGCCATCGTCGTCGCCTCCAGGGGATTCAGATTCGACTTCGATTCGAATGATCGAGGTTTTCAATTGGAGGAGGCTGTTACTGTTTTGTGCCTTGTCATTACTAATGCTGTTGAGATTTCTTTATATGGTCAGAGGCTTGGAATTGGGGTTTATGATTGGCGTTTCTCTTGGATTAATCATACTTGCTCTCCCAATTCGTGTTTTCGCTTTCTTCCTGCTTTGCCGCTTCATGGAGGTTATGATGATTCTTCTTCCATGCGGATTTTCCCTTGCGGTGATCATGCTCAAGTATATATTTCCTCCGTCTTTTAGATGCTACACTTGTATAGTAACTACTATTCACCAATAAACCTTGGCCAATTTGTTATTCGTGTAAGATAAGAAATAACATAGTCAAGTGCAATCTAAAGAAAGTAAAGTTTTATCTAATTGTTCATGTTTTTTGCATGTGGGATATGTAAAGTGATGATATAAATGATCAAATTGCCCCAAAACCTTTACCAAGAAAGGAGATGTTGCATCTAAATAAAAATACCTAAAGATGATGGAAATTGTTGCAACTAAAGAAACAAAGGAAGTATTTTCATAATAACTTTGTAAGTATAATTTTCCACTATGCATAAGTAAAGATATTATTGATCAAATTAATGCATTGGATGGTATGAAAACAAGGAGTGTAAGTGTGTGACAACTAAAAAAAAAAAACAAAGGAAGTACTAGTTTATTTTTTGAAATGATGAATTTTGTGTTAGTGTTTGCTGATTCTTGTCTCACTATAAGTGTTGTTTGGTGGTTTTGATTGCAGATGCAACAGGATGAAGGTGACTCTACTACTTCTGACTTGGCTAACGGTCAGTTTTGAAATTACAATTGTTTTGCATTTGAAAATTGAGCTTATTGTAGCAAGGGGTTTGATGTTTCTGTAACTTCAAATATGATGCAGGAGTTGGAAATTATGGTCCAAGATTAATAGTTAGAAGTATCAAGGGAATTCAAAGTGGTGAAGAGGTGACAATTACGTATACAGATTTGTTGCAGCCTACGGTAAATTTCTCTAGCATTTCTGTGATTTATTAGGTTTAATCTTTCTGTTGAATAATAATGAATAATGGTTCCCTCTTCTTTCGTATGTTGTGTTGCACGAATATGGATCGAAAACTATATGCCTTGGTATTGACTCTCGAAATATCATGTTTTAGCGTTGTTAAAATGCTTAGTTTGTCCTTGCGGCTGGATAACTTTGTGGTTTCTTCAAATTAGTGCAACTGATTATGCTAGTGTGTCGTATTATTGGCGACTGAATGCACTGACTGTAGTGGTGTTTTTTTGCCGAATTTAGGAGTTTTATATTGGTAATTGAGTTGAATACAGTATTCGGCATTGTACTGTGCAGTTGAAGTAATAGGAGAAAGAAGTTGTTTAATGTGAATATATCGTTTTATCTAGCTTCTTTACTGGATGGATTAGCTTGCAACTTTTACTACAGGAACTTTATATATATTTATATTAAAACTATTACATCTTTCGAAATATATTTGTGATTTCTATTAAGGGTATTCTTGTTATTTTTGAAATGGTTGATTATAAACTACGTCAGTCACTTAGTAGAGATTATTTATATGGTGTACTCTGAAAAGGGAGTGTTGGGTTGGCAAATTAGATTTAGAGGCTTAGACATGGTATTACAAGGTCTGGCTGCCAGATCAGTCTAGGGAAATCAATTTCATTTCAGGGTCTTTGAACAACTTTATAAATCTGGGACCTAAAATTTACAAACTTGCTATTATTTGGTAAGGGAGTTTAAACTCTAACACAAAAGCTTACAAAGACTTGTAAAATGATCTTTTCACATAAATAAGAGGAGAAAGGTCTTGCTTGGACAGATAAAAAGAGAGAAGGATCAAAGGAAGGTAGATATCAAATTTAAAACACTTGCAGCTTATCTTTTAGTAGGGATGTTGACATCAGAGAAGGGGTTTGGGAGGTTATCCTCCTGAACTCTGAAGGCCACCCTCATTCCTTCAGAAGGGTTCTGAAGATTGAGCTTGTTTGTCTTTTGCTGAGGGCTCAAGAAAATAATTTAAAAGAAAGAAAAACTCAAATTGTATTTGACAGTGGGAAAGGAGAATGCTATACATCATATATGTTTTGTGCAGTATTATCCGAGTTATACTATATGTATTAATGGAAATACTAAGCTCTTGGTTTTGCTGGTATTATGAATCTGAAATAAGGTATCCGAGCTCATCAGTCAGCGAATGCTAGAGTATTTTTTTGTAACGTTGTAGCATTGGATTACTGATCCGAATACTGGAGACCTCTAAGAAGTTTTCGATACATTTAGAGTTATGGAAATTGGGTGGAAAGAAATCACAAAGAAATGATTGAAGGAAGAAAAACACAAAACGTTATTGACGGTGTCAGAGGAGCCTCCTGTGTTCTGTGCATAGTTATGCTAGGTTTACAATATGTGTGAAGGGAACTACTACCCTCTAGATTTGAGCTAGTATTATTAATCTGCAACAAGGTATCATTGTCCATCAATCAGCAAATGCAGGAGGATTGTTCCATAATGTTGCAAAATTGGAGTACTGAAGTCAAGGCTCGAGATTAGGCGTGAGAACAAGAGGAAATTGAATGGAACAAAGGTAGAACAGTTTCCGTAAAAAGATTTGTTTGATTTAAGACCTTACACCCCATTGTTTATGTTCATAATGTATTGTTTGATGGGAACTGACTACTCATGATCCGACATTGTTCAATCTCTTCAAGGGAATAGTTTCATGTGCTACTAAAGCCCATATGACTGGAAGTGAGAGTTAGAGGATGTGGAGGCTCTGATAGCATGATTATGTCCTTGATAAAACTAGATAGAATAAGAAAAGGATGGCCTAGTTTTCTGATTTTTGGCAAATAAAAGTGGTGCAAAAGTGGAAGTCAAATGAACTATTCTCTTCCATGTGGTATCTCTGATTGAAGTGAGATTTCTGTTTCTACAAATTACTGTAGTAAACATTTTCAAATCCGGGTCAACGAAGGATTAGCTAAAACCCCTCCTTAACTCATAAAAAAAGAGTATAATTGAGTTTCATGGAGGATGGTAAAGTTGTAGGAGTGAGCATTTGTGGAAGACATAGACGTGACTGCAGTGAGGGATGGAATGCTGAAATACATGAGGGAGAGAAGTTTTCGAATCTGATAAATTTGCTGTTTTTCTTTATCATTATAGTGGATGGTTGATAGAACTATGAACCCCATGTTAGGCAAGATGTTTCAGGACCAGGCTCAATTCTGAGTCTTGTTGATTATGATGGGCTTTGGTTATCTAGGGTCACTGGAACACACTCTTTCTCAATTGAAATCAAACAAACTGCTCTGTTTTTGTCTTGGAGTACTACTCTTGGTGAGTGAAAGCACCTTTTGAACAGCTTTAATTGGAGAAAAAGTTGCTGGTTGTTAGGACTTTGGAAACTTCGTCTTTATCTTTTGGAACTCGGACTATCTGGCAGACTTGCTTTCTTTATTTATGCTGCTTGTAGATTAGTCTGAGTTCCAACTCGGACTAATCTACTAAACTCTCAACAACGTTCCACATGCCTCTTTTTCCTATAATCTACTCAATTTATAGCAATTTCCCCGTAACTAACACCTTTGGCTTCCTCCTCAAGTTACTTGCAACAGAATTGTAATGCAACTGCCTGAAATACCTCTCCCAATTATCATTTCATTACACCATATGAGGGTGTATGCATAGGCTCACAAGTCAAATCATAAGAGGGAATATCTTGGCAATTCTTAAATTTGCTTTCTTAAGTAATTTTATTAATAATTGCTTATTGCCAAATTTCTATGTCTGATTTCCAGATAAAATTCAATAATAAGAGAACTCGTAGGTGCATATATTAACAGATTTAACATTATCAGCAGACTTGAAATACTAGAAAGATTGGACTATCGTCTTCCCTGCTTCTTTCCTTGGTGAGTTAGTGCATTTTATGCTTGTTCCATCAACGTCTCTTACGGTGTAGTTGGCTGTATCTTTTATTTAGCGTATTTTGCTTTTGAAAATTTGCTGACAGGAATAAGTTTGAATTATGCAAAGTGATATATAATGAAGTAGAGTTACTTTTTTTAAATATGGTTTTGATGAACTAAAGATAGTTGAATCTATTCTCTTTAGCTAAACGTTAGACTGCTTGAGTGGGTAATTTGATTGGCCAACTGAAATGAACTGTTTGCCTTCTTCCACTGCAATCTGACATCGATGCTAACCTTATTATGAATGGCATTAGGGAAATACTTTTTATGAATTAATCTGGTTTCCTCTAGCAATTTCTAGTTCATTGCAGTACACATATCTGGTAGTTTTTTTTTGTATTTTTTGTGTGTTGATTTATGTCAATTCAGCTAGCTCCATATTTTATGCGATGCTGGTTTTTGCCATTTTTCTTTTTCGTCTAAGAACTTTCAGAACTCCTTGATGTTCTTAAGTTGCTGTTATCTTTGTTAACATGAGTTGCGTCAATTTCATAGGAGCTGAGGCAATCTGAGTTATTTTTGGAATACAAATTCTTCTGTAATTGTCAACGGTGCAGCGCAGTGCCTCAAGCATATGTTGATCATGCTCTGCAAGTAGGTCCCCTTTTCAAGAAGCACTAATAATTTACTAATTGACTTCTAGGGCATGTATATAATATGTATTGGCTGCATCCTCTTATGCCATGATTTAACTAATAATTTAATTTCCGGGTTTGGATACTTGAGGGGATAAATCAGAGAGAAACTACATATGCGATTGTTTGAACTGAGAAACGGATGACTAGCTTACTAGATGCTGGTTGCTGGCAAACTGCAAGCAATTGGCGACTGGTAACTGGTATGTGGCCAGACACCTTGCAGATCCTGCTGGAGATGTTTGTGGAGTCTGATGATTCTACCTTCTCTCACATCGTGCCAGTGTGTAAAAAGACAAATGAATACTATTATGTGTCCTCTGGCAGCCTTCAGACAGGTCCAAGTCTGTCATTGCACTACTCTTTCAGTTGGTCTCATGAACAATTCGAAGGTAATTGTTCCTTGTAGACCAATAAATAGTAAGCTGGGGTGGTGGTTTGGGGGGGGGGGGTAATGTGACCCTATCCTAGAGGTCTAACTTTGACACCTTCCAATCAATGCCATCCTCTACGCAGTCAAGATGATCCAAAAGAATTATAGGAGGCTTATATTGCCTTCCGTCCTAATTTGTCTTACCAATATAGTAGTTTTGGTGGACTAGGAATATAAAAATTAAAGACTTTTTGGGAAGTAGCAAATTCACAGATGATCTAGCTCTAAAATGGTTTAGTTACCGCCTAACTCCCCGGTCCACACTCCCCTCGCCTCTTGTTTTCCTCCTTTTCTAAGTTGAGCTCCATGGTTTGTTTGGTATGCCATTTCATGCTTTCCTATTTTTACCAGGAGAGGGGGGAGGAGAATGGGCTAGGTCAAAGGAATTGTGTCTTAAGCATTTATGACAATTACTAAATATATATAGAAAATATTAAGATAATAATTATATTAATTTAGTAATTTGTACCTACTTGCTAAAGAATAATTATGATAGTATGCTGTAACTAGATTGAGCCTCCAAGTAATTTAACTAAATTTCTATGGGGTCACACAAAATAAGCCACTAAGAGCCCATATTATAATTTTAGGGTTTAGGGGATTAAGGTTAATCAGTAACTTTCTGACATAAAAAGATAGGAAGAACCGGAGAAAACCCCAACTACTCAAAATCGGCATCCCTTACCCATCAAAGCAAAAGAGTGAATATGCTCAATCTCCTTTGTTCTAGTAGACGTAGGTATCCATTTGGTGCTTGTGGACCAAGTAGAAGAGCAGCAAGTTGAGCTCTTTGATTAACATGACTAGCATACTTGTGGAATTTACGCTATAGAGGTTGCTATTCCTAATCTTGTAGCCTGATTCATATTATTGTTATGCAAGCGATCTTATGATAGATTTTAGAAAATTGTTTCATGAAATTCCTCTCTATACATCTATACTTTCATACAGTGGTACGAGTTTTAACTTCTTGCATAGTGTTTCATGATCATGACAATGTGCTAGTTTTATTATATTTATTCAATTGCCAAGGATTTGATTTATGGATTAATTTGTGTATTTAATATATACATATTAATTGATTGGAAAAGATCAAACATTTTTTTAATTATTATGCTCAAATTTATTTTTATTAGATCCAAAAATGTGATGGAATTCTCAAAGCATTTTAAACTTATGTGGCCTAATCGACAAAGCCATAGGTTTGGCTTTGAGTCATTTGATTTGTGTTTCTTGTTGTCTACATTATGGACGTGTGTTTCTAAATCTGAACCATATAAACCATTTGATAACTTAGCAGAGACATATAATATATAATTGCATTACGCAGAATAACAATTATTCTTTAGAGCATCTCCAATGGCAAGCTAATTGCCAAATTAGCTTGCTGTGCCACATATGATTTCCACCCATTTTCATTTCTATCTAATTTGCACTCCAATAGTTAGGTATTAGCTTATCATGTAATGAGTCCCACTTGCCAATAAACTTATTGATTTTAACCAATCATATGCTTTCTTTTTGTCAATCTTTGTGTTAAGCAAATTGGGCCAAGCTAATTTACCATGTCCACTCCAATGGTCAAGGTAGTAGCCAAGAACTTTAGTAAATTGCAAACAAGTCCTTAGCTACAACCATTGGAGATGCTCTTATTATGAATTAAAATATTTTGGAATCTGAAATGGGAGTCGGAATAATGTTCTTAGTAATTGCTCCAACATAACAACATATGTTAAACTAATCCTAAAGGTGAAGTAGACTATAAACTCTTGCTCCATTGCCAACACAATAACTCTGCACCATTGGCAAACTCTTGCACCATTGGCAAACTCTTGCGCCATTGCCAATGCAAGAATATACTTCTCCTTTTGCCACTTATCCACTTCTTCTGAGCATACTACAAACTATGTGAGAACCACAAGCGGTATCAAATACCCAAGAAGCAGAATTTACTAAGTTAACCTCTATAATATAGATATTTGAAGTAGATACACCCTTGTTCTTATCCTCCATATACTTGGGTAGTTCCTCTTCCAATGATCAATCTTGTGAAAGTAGTAGCACTTATACTCAGCTAGTACTTTTGCTTTATGAGTGGTCTTTGGTTTTTCATAAGTGTGGCAACTTAATTGCCTTTGTCCTTCTTCATGGGAGCTCCGGTCTTCTTGAACGGTTTCCCCCTATGAACCATAAGAAATTAATATCCTTGTGTTCACTTTTTTGGTTCGTTAGGCGTATTTCTTTCAACCTGAATGAGCATGCCATGCAGTAAGGTTGCTTCCCCTTCTTGCATTTTAATGTTCATATGAACGTTTTTGAACCCTTTGGCAACGAATTGATCACAATGTCAATCCCCAACTCTTAAGGATGACGAAGCCCCGGTTTTTTCCATGATCTGAAATGGCCAATCATATTGAACACATGCACACCAACAAACTTTCCTTTCCCCTAACTTACATTCGAGAAGCTTATGATTAGCCTCAAATCTTTCCAATCTAGCATTACTTTTCAGCTTATGTATTATGTTGTGTGCATCCGTACCATCAAAATGCTTTTGAAGGTCTAAGTTCCATTCATGCAATCATTAGACATGTGACTTGCATAGTGTTGTCAACAAGAGTTTGCCTAACTGTAGCTTGCCAAGAGGATGGAAGGGGCTCAGAGAGCGATGGGATTGTTAAGAATAGAGTAACTAGATGTTCATATTTCATTAATAAAGTTACAACGATAATTCCAAGTTCCTCATATGGCCCCTTATCTTTCTAATCTTGTCCCAAACCTTCACAATGGGGAAGAAGAACCCTATGCAATGATTCGGTACCAAAACCCACTACTCGTGCTACTGCCAATGTTAGTACTTTGTTGTTGAGATTGAGATGCCATAATAGTTCTAGTACTTTGTTGTTGAGATTGAGATGCCATAATAGTTCTAGTAAAGTCAAAAAGAAAAACAAAATAAGTAAAAAGCTAAGTGAAAACACATGTAAAAAAAGAAAATTTGAATTTATGGAATTAAGTATTATTCCCTTTGTCCCAAAAAGAGTTTCCATTTCTTTTTAGTACAAACATTAAGGAGAAATCATAAGTGAGATCTTAGTTGTATTAAATCATAACTAAAAATTGAAGTTGGTACACCATTAAGAATTGTTTATTAAGGAGAAAATGTGGGCAGTTTACGAAGTCATCTTGTTTATGGGAAAGTGGGTAATATAATAAAAACTGAAAGCTAAATAATATTTTAATCGGTTTTTTCACCAAATACCCCTGACAAATTAACAAATTCACAATATACCCTTAATGTTCCAAAAATGCACCATATACCCCTGACTTTTCAAAACTGTGCACCAGATGCCCTTTTTCTAACTGTCGTTAAGTCATCGTTAGCTTTATTTACGATTTTGCCATTATTAACCCTAAATCTTAATTCTAATCTAACCCTAACCTTAATCTAACCCTTACCCTTACCCTAACCCTAACCCTAACCCTAATTTTAAACCTATACCCTTACCCCAAACCCTAACCCCAACCCAGCTCAACACCCCTCCAACACCCCTAGATGTTCGGGCCATGGGTGGAACGTCCACTGCGGACGTTCGCCCATGACATAAAAAAATTTCGCTTGCATTTGCGCGACCAAAGCAGCGGTGGTGGAGGCAGATTGCGGTGGTGGTGGCAGCTTGGCAGGAGGGGATGGTGGTGATTTAAGAAAAAAAAGGGAAAGGTTATGAATGTAATTTCAATTTATTTTTGGGCGATTTTAAGTAATTATGGGGCGATGTTGGAAGTGTCATATTTTGGTGATGTTCCACCCATGGCCTGACGTTCGGGCCATGGGTGGAACGTCCACTGCGGACGTTCTCCCATGGCATAAAAAAATTTCGCCTGCATTTGCGCGACCAAAGCAGCGGTGGTGGAGGCAGATTGCGGTGGTGGTGGCAGCTTGGCAGGAGGGGACGGTGGTGATTTAAGAAAAAGAAGGAAAGGTTATGAATGTAATTTCAATTTTTTTGGGTGATTTTAAGTAATTATGGGGCTATTTTAAGTAATTATGTTAAAAAATGGTTCTATTGCCATCTATGTTTCCTTTATTATTTGACTGTCTGCCTGTTCAAGCATGTTCAAACATTTTAATTCATCAGTTATCTTTAAGGTTAGTTTGACAGTTTAGACATGTTCTTTTCAGGAAACAATCTGTCTTGGCCACGAAAATTGCTCAAAAACACTGGACAAGCATAACAAGGAAGAGGTGACTGAGAAGTTGAGGTATATGTTGGATAATACTATAGCAGAGTATATGGAGCTAGGTGATCCTGTATCATGCTGTGAGAAAGTTGAAAAACTCCTTTCTGGAGGCTGTTTAAATCATGTGGAGCAAACTAGAGGAATTTTTCATATATATTTCAAGTTGTTACCACTCCACTATATCTCTTTAAGTGCCTTTACCACATTGATTTCTACATATAAGATCCGTGCTGGTTTTGGTGAAATGCGTTTACAGAGTGTTGACATGAGGATGATTAGTGCAGCATATAGCTTGCTGCTTGCTGGTGCAACACATCATCTTTTTATGTATGAGCCATCTTTGATTGTTTCTGCTGCGACATTCTGGATAGACGCCGGAGAGTCGTTATTGTGTGTTGGTAGAAGTCCTTCATGGAACTCTTGTGTAAATAGTGAATCTCAACATCTTTCAGATGTTCATGATGTCAATTGCCCTAGGTGTTTATTGATGCATAAGTTTGAATCGAGTGTTTCTTCTGGACAAACTCAAAATAAAGCTCTCGAAGACATATCCCAGGAATTTCACAAATGTATATCAATTATGGCTCCAAAAGTTTGGAGCTTCTTGATTCAAGATTGTAAATACCTGAAGTCTGTTAAAGATCCCATAGATTTCAGCTGGATTCGAGATATGAGCACTTTTGGCAATACTCAGTATGGTGAGTTCCACTTTTGCCATGAAAGTGAGAACAAAGGTCTTCTCAAGTATGGCACTGGAAATGCAGGCGTTGATGCAAGGACAGATATCCTTCGATTAGGCGTGCATTGTTTGCAGTATGGTCGGTACTTGTCAAGCATTTGCTATGGTAATTCATGTAGCAACCAATTGGTACGACATGTGATTCATATTTGATGGGTCCTTCCTTTACTTGTGTTCATTATTTTCATTCTTTGTGAGTTCAACCACATAAACGCAATAAACAAGTCATCATAACTCAGATATATTATTGTCTAAACAAGAGGGGGGACTCTAGTTACCTTCATGCAATTATCTTTGCATCTTCATTCGTAAGCTATAACATCCGTAAGCATGTGTAAGTTACGACTTGCAATAGCGAAGATCTGAATTTCTAAGCTGCTGGAACATATTCATTGATGAATCATATAACATTGAACAAAAAGCATAGTTGCTTGGTGAAGTATTACTTAAAGACAACTCTACCGCCAGTTTTTTGTGTGGCATTGCCAGAATAAGCAAGTACTAATTAGGAACATAATTACTAAAACAAATACACTATTGACAACTATTAGCCCAACAATTAACTATTACAAACTAAGTGAAATATTGAGTCACTGTGTTAGTGATAAAGTTTTCGTAGAATGAAACCTCATTTTGACAATTACCTACAATGTTACTTTTGCCTTCTCTTGGATCTTGCAACAAGATTTGTACTCATGACTTCTGGCTATTTTACGTAACACAATTACCATTTCAACCAACTCTTAATCATGCTTTAAATGCCCAAATTACTATATTTGTATCTTTTAGATGTTGAGTTTTCTTTTATTATATTTTTATGCGAATGGGAAAAAAATGAATATCAATTTCGGAAAAGATACCACGCGAGGCAACGCTCGGACCCGTATACTAGGTTAAGATTAAAAAAAGGTTGTTAAGTTATACAGTAAGAGATGAATATCCTTGATGATGCTTTTGATAGTCTGGTGGGCTTGCTTTGGGTCGACAAGTCCTGAACTAATGCAGCTGAGTTTGTCCATACTAAAACTTACCGAGGATCAGGTGCCCGATACCCTAGAGTCCATGTAATAGTGCATAGGCTTTATATTGCACCCGTACTAACTGATATGGTGTATAACCCATTTGTTGAAGATATCGACCCTCTTGATGGTTGACTTGCCAGCTTAACTAGCTTAGCTCAGTAGTTTGTTACAAGCAGTTAGTTATAACTGGTAACTTGTTGTTAACCTCTCATCTTCAAGTCATATAACACAATTCCTTTCTGCTATCCAATCAGCATTATATAAGCTGATGCTTTGTCATTACAAGTGATGTAATATAATATAATTCTTCTACTGAATGAAATCACATTCTTTCTTTTCCTCTCTAAAATTCTCTCTCTATAAGTCTTCTATGCTGATCAAATCATGAATTTTAACATGATATCAGAGCTCGCTAAGCTCCCATGTGATTGATTGATTCGGGTTTAGCCGAAAATTTGCTGAAATTTTTGTTTTCTGATTATGAGATTCTTAGGTTTGATCTATACCTCATTTTATTGTCGAATTTCCTTTTGATCATCTGTTTCTTGATCGAATTGTGGTTGAATTTCTTCTTCGATTGTTGTGATTGTGAGATTTGTTGTTATTACATAATTTTTGAAAATTTTGTTGTTGATTATGAGATTCTTTATCTGATTTTGCAATTCTTCATGTGATTCTTGTCTTTCGATTGATTTTCTTCTTTGATTCTTAAATTTCTCTTTGATCTTCGTTTTCTTTCCATTGATTCTCACTTTTCTTCCAAAACTCTTCTCAAAATGCCTGAAAATTCTGACATTCCTACACTAAATTCTGCACTTAAGCTTACACAAAATCCTTCAAGTGTTTATTTTGTACGACCTTCAGAAAATCAAGCTAATTCACTTGTATTTGTGAAATTTAGTGGAGAAAATTTCACTGAATGGTAAAGAGGAATTACAATTGCTTTGGCTTGTAAAAACAAAGGAAAAATGGATCAGAATACCCCCAATTTTGGCCCGTCCGATTTTAATACCCCCAACTATGAGTTATTTTTAAATACCCCCAACTATTGAGGAGGTCTGCCAAACATGCTCCATTTACCTATTATGACTGGATGAACCAGTAAACCAAAACTCCTACCCCCCCCCCCACTCTCAGCTCCTCTGGTCATATTTCTCCTATGCCCATCCCACCACCCACTACCACCTTCCCTCACCCCCACTACCACCCTTCCCACACCCCAGCCCCTCCCCCTACCCCCAGCGGCCCCCAACAGCCTCCCCCTCCCACCCACCACCCATCGAATTCCCCCCTTTCCTAACCCCCTTCGAAACCCCTACTTGCACCCCCCTCGATTTCCAGCAAACCACCACCGAAAAAGCATCAAGGAGAGAGACTTCATACTGTAACGAAGGAAGAGGTCAAAAACAACTGGTTTGGGGGGGACTGAAGGACAAAAAAAGCGATTCTAACGGAAGTTATGGGGGAGGCATTTGCCGCGAAAATCGAGGGGGAGGGGAGGGAGATTTCGACGGGGGTTAGGGGAGGGGGGTTCCGAAGGGTGTTAGGGCAGTGGGGGGCTGCTGCTGTGAGGGGTGGGGTTGGGGGATTGGGGGGCTGCTGGGTTGGGAGTGGCGAGGGGGGTGCGGGGGTGGAGGGAGTGGGGGACTGCTAGGGGATGGGAGTGGGGGGTTCTGGGGTGGTGGGAGTGGGGAGGATGGTATGGGCTGGCATGAGGGTTTGCAGTCGGGGAGGGGAGAGGGAGGGGCTGGGGTGGGGGGAAAGGGTGGTTGAAGTGGTGGTGGGTAGGAGTAGAAATTAAAAATAAAAGAGAAATAAAAAAATATTACCTTGCTAACAGGTTACAAGTCATCTGGGTGCATTTTTGGCGGACCTCCGCAATAGTTGGGGGTATTTAAACATAACTCATAGTTAGGGGTATTAAAAGCGGACGGGCCAAAGTTAGGGGTATTCTGATCCATTGTTGAGGGTATTAAAAGCGGACGGGCCAAAGTTGGGGGTATTCTGATCCATTTAAATGGATCAGAATACCCCCAACTTTGGCCCGTCCGCTTTTACTACCCCCAACTATGAGTTATTTTTAAATACCCCCAACTATTGAGGAGGTCCACCAAAGATGCTCCATTTACCTGTTATGACCGGATGAAACCGTAAACCAAAACTCCTACCCCCCCCCCCCAAACTCTCAGCTCCTCTGGTCATCTTTCTCCTATGCACATCCCACCACCCACTGCCACCTTCCCTCACCCTCACTACCACCCTTCCCACGCCCCAGCCCTCCCCCTACCCCCAGCGACCCCCATTAGCCTCCCCCTCCCCCCTCCACCCTCCACCCTCCACCCTCCACCCATCGAATCCCCCCTTTCCTAACCCCCTTCGAAACCCCTACCTACACCCCCCTCGATTTCCAGCAAACCCCCACCGGAAAAGTATCAAGGAGAGAGACTTTATACTGTAACGAAGGAAAGAGGTCAGAAACAACTGGTTTGGGGGGATTGAATGACAGAAAAAGCGATTCTGGCGGAAGTTAAGGGGAGGCATTTGCCACGAAAATCGAGGGGGAGGGGAAGGAGATTTCGACGGGGGTTAGGGGAGGGGGGTTCCGAAGGGTGTTAGAGTAGTGGGGGGACTGCTGCTGTGGGGGGTGGGGATTGGGGGGCTGCTGGGTTGGGATTGGCGAGGGGGGTGTGGGGGTGGAGGGAGTGGGGGGACTGCTAGAGGATGAGAGTTGGGGCGTTCTGGAGTGGTGGAAGTGGGGAAGATTGTCGGGCTGGCATGAGGGTTTGCATCCGGGGAGGGGAGAGGGAGGGGCTGGGGTGGGGGGAGAGGGTGGTTGAAGTGGTAGTAGGAGGGAGTAGAAATTAAAAATAAAAGAGAAATAAAAAAAAATACCTTGTTAACAGGTTACAAGTCATCTGGGTGCATTTTTTGCGGACCTCCTCAATAGTTGGGGGTATTTAAAAATAAGGAAATATTGACAATAGAGGTCTGAACTTTGGGTGATAATTTTTAAAAGGTCTGAACTATTGATTAACCTGTGTAGGTCCCAACTTTAGGGGGTCTTAACTTTTAGCGGGCCTTAGTGACTTAAAACTGGCTTAATAGGTCATCACTTGTAAAACTTGGGTCACATTAGAAGGGTTAATTGAGGGAGGGATGTAGGAACTAGGTGATATTTTAAAAAAAATCTTCAGTTTTAAGTCGTCGAGGCCCGCTAAAAGTTAAGACCCTCTAAAGTTGGGACCTACACAGGTTAATCAATAGTTCAGACCTTTTAAAAATTATCACCCAAAGTTCAGACCTCTATGGTCAATTTTTCCAATAAAATAACTCATAGTTAGGGGTATTAAAGGCGGACGGGCCAAAGTTGGGGGTATTCTGATCCATTTTTCTAAAAACAAATTATCATACTGAGATGGAACTCTTCCTAAACCATCATCTTCTGATTCTGCCTTTTCTGCCGCGGAGAGATGTAATGCAATGGTTACTTCATACATTTTGCATTCTCTTGATACTAATATAGCTGGAACTGTGATTTATTTCACATCTGCAAGAGAAATTTGGAAAGACCTTGAGGAGAGGTATTCTCAAAATTTTGGACCACAGTTATATTCAATTCAGCAAACTCTCCATGAATTCACTTAAGCATCTAGTCTAGTAGCATAATTTTTCACTCAGATTAAAGCTCAATGGCATTAAGCCTGTTCCTGTGTGTACATGCAATGGCTATACTTGTAATCTCACCAAACGAATTCTACAGCAGCAACAAGAAGAGAGATTGATACAATTGTTGATGAAACTGAACAAGCAATATGCAAATGTGAGATCTAACATTCTTATGATGCAACCATTACCTAATGTTTCTTTGGCATATAGGTTTTTTTTGGTAAGTAAGTAGGAATATATTGAGCGCACAAACTTTACAACCTAAGCCATTAGAAAACCAAGGCAGCGGTAACTATACAACATCAATACAACTGATCAAGCCATCTGACATCAGCTACATAAATCTTCTTAAGTAGCCTAAACTTAACTCTTTCCATTACAGTATATTTGATCTCATTTACACACTTTTGCATTGTGTGAATCTTTGTATTCCACACTGCATTATTACTTTTCCTCCAAACTGTATAAAGTGTAGCAGCCACTTGCATTCACAACTTGCTTCTTGAGCTTGCTGCCTCCATATCTTCTTTGAAGCCATCTTAATAACTGGTTATAAATCACTATACGAGCTGTAATACCCAGCCACTCCTTTATTTGTTGTAGACATTGCCTGCTAAAAGGACAATAAAAAAACAGATGATATCACACAAGGGGCCTTGATCCATAGAACACAGCCCAATGGTATGCAATAACCTGTCCCTTGTTTGTAATCTTCTCAGCATAACTAACCAGCTAATGAATCCATGCTTACGAACATTATGATGATCCCAGATTGCAGAACTCCATTCAAAGTTTGCACCATAATCCTGCATACTCTTGTACATAGCAACATTAGAATAAAGTGAGTGAGAAAGCCAACTTACTCCCATCTTCCCAGTTATTTCCTGCCTTGCTTTGCAGATATAATTCAAAGCCAACTAGCTAACTTGGGAGCATCATAAGTGCTCCAGTCTTGATTCTTAATATACATAGTGTGAACCCATTTGATCCAAAGGTTATCAACCTTCATTGCTATGTACCAAGCTTGCTTTGCAGTCACATCTACATTCCAAGACTGAATATCCCTGAAGCCCAATCCTCCATACCCTTTAGGTTTACAGACCTCATCCCACCTAACATAGCTTGGTTTAGTATAATTTCTAGTTCCTGACCAAAGAAAAGCTTTGCAGATGGCATTTATTTGCTTGATTGCAGCCTTTGGTAGTAGAAAAATTTGAGAACAGTACACATTGATACTTAGGAGAACAACATTAACCAACTGTCTTCTACCAGCAAATGAGATGTTGTGTGTGCTCCAAATCCTGATTCTAGCTACCATCTTGTCAACTAATTTTTCACATTCTGCAGCAGACAAATTCCTAGTAGAGATTGGGACCCCCAAATACCTGAAAGGGAGTGAACCATGTGTGAACCCAGAGCTCAAACATATCCTCTGCACCTCCTGATTACTCAGCCCACAGCTATAAATATCAGATTTATTCTTATTTGCTCTCAAACTAGTAGTAGCAGCAAACAACTCCGCTCATGATCATGTTAATAGATCTGTAATCACCCCTACTAAATTGGATCAAATCATCTGCAAAACACAAATGATTGATGCCTAATGTTTTGCACCTAGGATGAAAACCAAATCCAGGTTGCTTCACAATGTACTTCATCATCGTGGAGAGATACTCCATGCATAAGAGAAACAGTAGGAGAGACATGGGATCCCCCTATCTATGACCTCTCTTAGACTTAAAAAATCCAGTTGGCATCCCATTGATCAACAGTGAGAAGGTAGTACTAGACACACAGGTCATTATTAGCTGAATAAAATTCTTAGGGAACCTCAAACCCTCCAACATTTCTTTAAGAAATTCCCAACTAACAGTGTCATATGCCTTCTGTAAGTCTATTTTTAATAGACAACATTTTTGCTTTTGGCTTTTTCTATACATCTTAGCAATATCCTGACATAGGAGAATGTTGTGTAGGATACTTCTATTGGAGACAAAAGCTCCCTGGGTTTGAGATGCAAAACCAATTTAAGCTTATTACATAGCAGCTTAGTTATGCATTTATATAGAACAGAACAACATGAAAATTGGCCTAAAATCACTTACATGACTTGGGCTCTTTACTTTAGGAATGAGGGTAATAGATGTAACATTAATTGACTTTAAGAGCATACCAGAATGGAAGAAATCCTTCACAACAACAATGACTTCACTTCCCACTACCTCCAGCTATTTTTAAAAAATAGCTATTATACCCATCAAGCACTAGTAGAATAATTGCTTATTGCGGCGGTCATTAAGTGGCCTTTTCTGCGGTTTTAGCCGCGCCACAATCAAAGGCGCATGAATACGTAATTATCTATTGCTGCGGTTTTTAACCGCAACAAGACATTAGCCTATTGC
Organism: Beta vulgaris subsp. vulgaris; assembly: GCF_026745355.1. Taxonomy (NCBI): domain Eukaryota; kingdom Viridiplantae; phylum Streptophyta; class Magnoliopsida; order Caryophyllales; family Amaranthaceae; genus Beta; species Beta vulgaris. Next base: position 36,296,611 of record NC_079202.1, on the reverse strand, counting down.
TGCGGTTTCTTCCCAAAACCGCAGCAATAGGTGCACTTTTTTTTTTAAATTTTTTTTTGAAATTTAAATATTCATATTATATTCAATGTTAAGATAAAAAATATAACAAAACTTAACTAAAACAAAGTAATACAACATATTAAAATCATGCTTTGGGTAGAAAATAAATAAATACAATACCTAAAAGATAAAATAAACAAATTACATGAGAACTTGAAAAAAGAAATTAAATTATTCAGATAAAAAAGCAAATAAGATGAAAAAACTATAACTAAAGCACGAACACCTCATAATTACAGTGGCACAAACTAGTTGAGTGAATTTTCTCAACCATGCGTTCACAAGTCACCATCATTCAACCTAATCAGTCACAAAAAACAAGCCATTGAACCCAAAGCCACAAAAAATCAAATAATCCCACTAAAATCTCATCCTTGTATCAAACAACAAAACAAAATGACACAACAATTTAAGAACACACCAGAAATTCAAGAATTTACCAGTGTTACAAACTAACGTATAATACATGCACTCCAAAAAAGAAAGTAACCCATTAATGCAAATGTGAAGAAATGGAATTTCGACGAAAATTCATTTCACCTCTTCATCCGCGTCACACTCACAAAATGTGAAGCATAATCCCTAAAATAATGATCTTACAACATTATATTCTTTGAATGTCTTCTGAATTCCTCTCAATGAAGTGCTGTAAATCTGATGAAAATCCCATTTAAGGAGTGCGAGAGGCAAGGAGTTTGAGAGGAGTGAGAGAGGCAAGGAGTTTGGGAGGAATGAGAAACCAAGTGAGAGAGGAGGACGACGGTTATGGCAGATTCGAAAAGGATGAGGAGAGGATAGAAGATTGGGAGGATAAGAGAGAAAGGAGTTAAATGAGGGTGTAAAACGACTGGAGTGTGAATAGGAATGAAATGAAGGCAAAGCAAGAACCCTAGCATGTCTTATGATATAATGGGCCAAATGGATATTGCTGCATTTCTCATAAAAAATCGCAGCAATATATTAAAAGTTTATTAATAAAAAAAATTTAATCTGTTGTTGCGGTTTTGTGTGGGCACCGCAACAATAGATCTGGTCAAACAAGTCAACCAATTTTGAAAAATTCTTGTTGATACCTATTGCTGCGGTTTGAACCCGAAATCACAACAATAGGTTGATTTTCGATTTTTTCTTTTCTTTTGACGTGATTTATTGTTGCGTATGGGTAAAACCGCAACAATTCAAACGCAGTAATTAACAAACAATTATTCTACTAGTGAAGGCCAGGGGCCTTATCATTAGGTATAGAAAACATGGCTTGCTTAATCTCATCATCTGAAAAGTTACATGCATCAGCTCCTGTTACTCATTAGTGAGAATTGCACCCTCTTGTATAATTTGAGCTTTCACCCCACATCTTTCACCCATATTGACTCCAAGCAACTCTTGATAATACTTGACAAATGCAACATTGACGTCATTTTCCTCATTTACCCACGGCCCCTGCCCATCTTGAATAGCATAAATCCTATTCTGATTCCTCCTTGGTTTAATTGATTGATGAAAGTGTTTGGTGTTATCATCACCCAGATAGATCCATCTGTCTTTGGCCTTTTGCTTCCAGAAACTTAGGTAGACTTCCTGAACCTTCCTATATGCCTCAGTAGCTAGTTTATCAGCATTAGCAAGAGAGCTATCTCCTGGATTACCATGCATCTGCTCTTGAACTTGAAACATTTTCTGTTCATCTTGATAAGCAACATCCTGAACATCTGAAAAACCTTGCTTATTCAACTACTTCAGTTCTATTTTCAATAACTTCAACTTCTGAGTGACTTTATACATGAGACACCCCCTTATTTGCATATTCCACACCCTAATAACAACCCTTTTGTATTCAGGAGTTGTGACCCACATATTGAAGAATCTAAATGGCTTCCTACCATGGTGATCCTCATGCACACTCACCAGGCCAAGATAGTGGTCATAGTCTCCCTCAGGTAAAAAAGTAACCAAGGCATTATCAAAATGAGTTCTCCATCCTTCATTAACCAGAGCTCTATCTATCTTAGAAAACACCCACCTATCACCATCTTGCTTATTCTATCTCAAGTCTCTCAAGTCAGCTACCTCATGTAGTCTCATTCTAGAGCCACCCTTTCATCCATATTCAGAAGCACATTGAAATCTCCCAACACAATCCATGGGATGCTAGTCTTCAACTGAATAAGAGATTGCCATAATGAGCATCTCTCCTTTTTATCATTAGACCCATATACAGAGGAGCACATAAAAGATGCCAACTACCCTTTTGGTTCTATCTTGCAATGAATAAGCTGATCAGTTTCCAACTCCACAGAAACATTAAATGCATTTGGCAACCAAGCTACAACAATCATGCCTTGATCAATCACACTACTTTTGGTTGTAACACCAACCAGGACACAGATGTTGGTAAAGAGCCCCCATTATGGACATCTTCACCTTAGTTTCCAGGAGGCTAAATAGGGAGATTTTGTAAGCTGAAATAAACTTCCTCACACTCATCTGTTTGCTGCACCTATTTAACCCTATGACATTCCAGGCAAGTATATTATACATGGGCCTCAGGGGCCTTTAACCGTTGCCTCTCTTCATTATACTCAATAGAGACATCATAGAATAATTCCTCTGTTGTGGCATATAGGTTATTAATTCAAGAAGAACAACAAAGGAATGTTGCTGTAGTTGGAAATTCTCCTCCTGTGGCTTTTGCAGTTGAAGATAAAAAAGATACACACATTATCATTCTCATTTTCCTATTGGTAGAGGTTCTGGTTCATGGAACAAGCCTTATCAATCCAATTCTACTGCTATGGTAGAGGTTCTTGGACTAAAAAATCATATTGCTGTGAGCATTGCAAAATGACTGGTCATTCAATTGAAAGATGTTTCAAACTACATGGCCCTTCATCTGGATACAGAGGAAAAGGTAAAAGAATTGAAGCTATTATCTATGGTGATGATGATGAAGGACAATCAGATTATGATGCTGAACCAGCTCATCTTACTACTGAGCAATATCAGAAGTTTCCGGACCATATGCAAGCTCAAGTCTATACTAAGCAACAACAATTAGTTCCATCGGACTCTTTGAGTGTGTAGTTGCTTGTGCATTCAACTCATACTTTAGCATATGTGGCAGGTACAAGTTTATCATCTTGCTTCAATGCTAAGTGGATTATTGACAGTGGTGTAACTGATCATATTTGTTCAAACTTAGACTTATTTGACACATATGCAAAGTTCACTAAACCCAATAATTCTATTACTATTGCTGATGGTCAGCAAGCTATGGCTGAACCAGGCCCTGCCCTGGGGCAGGGCCGGTGGGGCCCCCGCCCAGGGCCTAAAAAAAAATTTCGATTTTGCCTCTTTTTTTTTTTTGCTAGATAAGTAAAGTATATTGATCACCAAAACAACTATACAAGCCACCACAAACCAAGGGAGAAACAAACCAACTAGGTTGGACCCCCTCCCCCAAGGCGTGCCCAAAAAGCTAATTACAAATCATCATTGAGTTAGCTCTATCTCTTAACCAACTTTTATCTCTATTTGTAATCTTATATGGGATTACACTATAGATTCTATCTATACAAACTTTCTGAATTCTATGAACATGATACCTGATGATATCAATTTTACTGTTCCAAACTGCATCATTCCTTGCAAGCCATATGAAATAGATAGCAGCCCCCAGCACTGCTAATAGGCTTTGCTTCTGGAACCTTGACCTTCTGCTAGTAAGCACTTTCCTACAGCTGCTGTCAATGCTGTCTCCAAATAATTCAAACTGCATCCACTTAGAGATTGACTTGCACACCTCTAGACTGAAAGGGCAGTTAAAGAAGATATGTAAATGAGTTTCATCCTCAGTACCACATAATCTGCATAAGGGATCATCTATAATTCCCATGTTTCTTAATCTCAGGGCTATATTAAGCCTTTCCTTCATAACAAGCCAGCATATAAACCTATGCTTGGGAAGAGTTAATCTATTCCAAACAAATTTACTCCAGTTCACCTTTTCATTTTCACCAGTAAGCTTCTTGTAGCACTCTTGAATTGAGAACTTCTGCATATTAGTCAATTGCTGAGCTGTATATATCATTTTCATCTGTTCCTTTACTTCACAGATTCTCTTCCAGTACCAACTACTATCCTGGGTGGGCACATATGACCACCACTCAGCACCCTTGATATAGACTGCATTGATCCATCTTAGCCATAAGCTATCTTTCTTTGCTTCAATTGCCCATACATATCTACCAAGTGCAGCTACATTCCACAGAGTTATCCTTCTCAACCCAAGACCACCTTCACCTTTAGGAGTGCACACATGTTCCCAGCTAACATTTCCAGGCCTATGACTGAAATAGTCTCCACTCCAGAGGAAAGCCCTACAAATGTTATTTATCTCCTGCATAACTCTTTTTGGAATTATCATCAACTGTGCCCAGTGTGTCGATTTTGCCTCTTAGTTTTTGTAAAAAAGAAAAGAAAAGAAAAGAAAGTTTTAGAAATACACGAACAAAACTATGAGAAGGCAGAACACTGAAACTGAAACTTTCCTCTAACCTCCCGCATATCACGCCTTTCAGTTTCCATTCTCCAAAAATCGCAGATTCAACCATTCTTCCTATAATCTTTCCTATTATTTCTCCCTAAAATCTCTTGCAAATTAACTGAAAATATATTATTCTCCAGTTATAATCTTCAAAATCCAACGGGAAGAAAGAAGTTTTTGGGAATGAATAGTTCATTCTTCCTTCCCTATATCTAAATTCTCCAATTACAAAGAACCCATTGTTCTAAATTTTCAGATTTCAACAGTTCATGAGGTTTGTATATTGTAAGTTCATTCTCTAATTTTTCTTCGGCAATTTGGCGATTTGTCAATTTTATTTATGAATTTTGTATGTTAATTTGATTTATTTAAAGATTAGGGAACTTGTTAATTTGATAATTTATCTTCCGATTACGTAATTCGTATGAATGAATGATTGTTGTGGCTAGCACTTAGCAAACAAACCCAATTCCTTGTGGTTAACAGTTAACTATATTAGATTCTTGTGCTTCTAGTTGTGTTATTAAATATTTCCAGTTTTAATTGAGCGTTAGTCCTTAATTCCTTGTGGTGGTACTTTGATTAAATGATTAGCTGATCAATTGTTGTTCGACGTTCGTGGAAATTGAGTATTGACAGAGGATGTTATGGCCAACTTTTTATATTGCTATTTAATCCTTTTTGTAATTTATTTTTTTTAGAATTTGTTAAACTTATGAACGTAGAACAGGAAAGAGCCAATTTTTATAGGATAGAAAATAATTAAACTAATAATTTCATTTATTTGCAGACATTATGGACTTCAAAGACAAACACTTATGTAGAGGATCATCTAATTTCACAGGTGTTGTTGTTCTTTTCTATATTAGTTGAATTGCTATATAATCTTGTCGAACCATTTATCTGGTAGTGAGAAAAGAAAGAAAAGAAAACAAAGAGAGGAGTTAGAAGAATCACAAAGGGGAGCTCTTAATAAATATTTTAAGAAAAAAGTAGGAGAACCTTCGGAGAGGGTGGATCTAGATAATCAGGGTCAAAATAATGAAAATTCAAATGATTATGCTACTAATGTGAATAAAGTTGATAACGCTACTAATGTGATTGATCTTAATAATGCTACTAATATGAATGATGCTGATAATGCTACTAATGTGAATGATTTTGATAATGTGACAAATGAGATTGATCCCAATAATCCTATTAGCTTGAGTGATCCCGAAGATACTACTAATTTAAACGATAATGCCGCAAATCAAGATAATGAGGATATTCCTAATTTGGGTGACCCTAATCATGTACCAAATGAGTCTAGTGTTGAAGATGTTGGGGTTGATACACACTTTGTTCCCCCTTTGGACATTTATGATCCTAGATTTTGAGGTGTTCTTGATAACAAGTCTAGAGATATTTTAGTTGAGAAAGGACCTATAAGAGAAATAAATCTAAAATTTCCCTTAGATGGTAAGTCTAGGCATTTTTCATATGCTTATTTTTCTAGAAAAATGAGTAATGGAGAGAGTCGTGAGAAAATGGTTGGCTACTCTAAACTGTGGAAAAGTATATTGTTTTTGTTGTAAATATTCACAAAGCAAAATGAAACGAGCTCTCTAGCAACTGATGGATTGAGTGATTGGAAGCATTTGAGTGAGAGACTCAAAGAATATGATAATAATGTTGATCATATGACTATCATGAATGTTTAGACTGAATTAAGAGTGAGATTAAAGACTAATCAAACGCTTGATAAAGACTTGCAACAAGCTAAGGAATTTCAAAGGAGAAAGAACGATGGAGACAAGTCTTAGTAAGAACAATTTCGGTTGTTAAATGTCTTGCTAAAAATAATTTAGCTTTTCGAGGATCGAATGAGAAAATTTATGAGGAAAGTAATGGCAACTTTTTGGGATTAATTGAAATGATTGCTGAATTTGATTTGCCAATGCAAGACCATCTTAGGCGTATTCAAAATGAAGAAGTTCACTACCATTATAGTCATTAAATTCAAAATGAGTTAATCTCTCTCTTGGCACATAGTATTAGAACTTCTATCATAAGACTCGTTAAAGAGGCAAAATATTTCTCAATTATTCTTGATTGTACCCCTGATGTAAGTCACTAAGAACAAATGACTCTAATAGTATAATGTGTTAATATGTCGATTACGAAAATAAAAATAGAGGAGTACTTTTTAGAATTCTTAAGGGTGGATGATACATCAGGACATGGGCTTTTTAATGAGTTAGTAGATGCATTAAAATCTCTTGAGTTTAATATTGATGATGTGAGGGGCCAAGGATATGATAATGGTTCTAATATGAAAGGAAAACATTGCTTGACATAAATCCTAGAGCTTTATATATGCCATGCGCTTGTCATAGTCTAAATCTTACTCTATGTGATATGGCACATTCCTGTGTTAAAGCAATTTCTTTTTTTTGGGATTGTGCAACGTATATATTCATTGTTTGCCAGTTCCACCAAAAGGTGGAAAATTTTATGTGATAATGTTTCTGAAACTGTTAAATCTTCATTTGATACTCGATGGGAAAGTCGAATTAAAAGTATCAAAGCTATTAGATTTCCTGCTCCAAAAATAAGATTAGCTTAGTTACAATTATATGAATGTGCTGGTACTGATGCTAAGACTAAAAGTGAAGCCGAAAGTTTGGCTAATGCTCTTGAAAGTTTTGAATTCTTACTTGGGATGGTTATTTGGTATGATATTCTATTTGCAATTAATTTGGTGAGTAAGAAATTGCAATCTAAACCAATGTGCATTGATGCTACAATTCATGAATTAGATGGTGTAATGCCATATTTTGAAAACTACAGAAATGAGGGGTTTGAAAACAGTATGAATAGTGCTAAGTGTCTTGCAATTGATATGAACATAGAGCCGATTCTTCCAACTAAGCGTCATATTTTCAGAAAAAGACAATTTGATGAGAATAATCAAGATGAAGCAAATCACCCAAGGAGTCTTTTAGAGTTAATTATTTTTTGGTGGTTGTAGATATGGCTATTGCTTCATTGAAAGATAGATTTGAACAATTAAAAGTTTTTGAAGATCTTCTTGGATTTTTAATTGATTTAGTAAGGTTGAAGCCATTGGATATTGCTAAATTAAGAGAAAGTTGCAATAAGTTTAAGAATGCTTTTTCTCATAATAATTTGTCGGATGTTGATGCAAATGACTTTTTTTATGAAATGAAAGTATTGCAAATGACATTGCCAAATGTTTTTATGTCCGCAATTGAAATTCTTGAGTTTGTCAAACATGCAGATTACTGTCCAAATGTTTCAATTGCTTACCGAATCCAACTAACGATGCCGGTGACAGTAGCATATGTAGAAAGAAGTTTTTCAAAGTTGAAGTTATTGAAAAGTTATTTGAGATCAACAATGTCACAAGAAAGATTAAATGGTTTAGCAATGTTAAGTATTGAAAAGAATATGTTGGAAAATATTGATGTTGACACTATCATCAATGATTTTGCATCCAAAAATGGACGGAGACAATGTTTTTTATAATAATTTGTATGGTGAAATATTATTTTTAAGATTGATTTTTGATTGTAATACTTCTCTTTTGATTAATTTAATGAAAAAATTTCATTAGTATTTTTATATTATATATATCTTTCAATTTCTCATGCGTTAGGGGCCCAAAATTTTAATCTCGCCCCGGGCCTAGTAATGTTCAGGAACGACCCTAGGTTGAACACATTGGAAATGTTATGTTCCAAAATAGTGTTGTGCCTCAAAATGTTCTTCATGTACTAGGGTTTATATCCAATCTTATCAGCACTCACAAATTATGCAAAGACCTTGATTATGATGTTGTTTTCACACATGATGCATGTTTGGTCCAGGCTAGTTCTTGGTAAATTGGAGTCAGGTCTCTATGCTCTAGGAGCTGACTATACTATCTTACAGAAGAATATAAAGGATACACCTGCTGGTACAGTGTGTGTTGCAAATAATGAAGCATTGAAACTATGGCATTTGAGGCTAGGTCATCTGCCATTTAATAAGATTCATCATATTATTGATGAATTACATACTCTTACTACTTTTGATGATCTAAGTCAGGTCTGTCCTCATGCTAAGCACACTAGATCTTCATTTTCTAATAGTAGTATTAAAACAACTACTTATTTTGAACAATTACATATAGATACCTGGGGACCATACAAGGTTTCCACTCATGATGGTTGTAATAATTTCTTAGCAATAGTAGATGATTTTTCAAGGCATACATGGATCTTTCTTATGAATCACAAGTATGATGCAATTAACATTCATAAACATTTTGTTGTTTACATTCAAACTCAATTCAAGGCTTGTTTGAAGTGTATAAGATCTGACAATGCCAAGGAACTATGTGAAGGAGCTATTTTATAATTTTATCAACTTAATGGTATTACTCATTAGAGGAGTTATCTTGATACTCCACAACAGAATGGTGTTGTGGAGAGAAAGCATAGACATCTCTTGGAAACTGCAAGAAGTTTATTCTTTCAGTCACATGTTCCTGTGAATCTATGGGGAGAATGCTTACTTACTGCTACCCATCTGCTGAATAGAATGCCATTAAGCTCTATACAATTCAAGACACCTTATGAGAAGCTTCATGGTACAAAACCTAATCTGAGTCACTTAAGAGTCTTTGGTTGTTTGTGCTTTGCTGCCACAACCAAAGTTCATAGAAGTAAGTTTGATCCAAGGGTCACTTCTTGTGTTTTTATTAGATACCCCCTGATCAAAAGGCCTACAAGATTATGGATCTTACAACCCATAAAATTTTTATTTCTAGAGATGTTCAATTTCATTCCTCTTCTCCCTCACCTCTCTTTCTTCCTATTAACACTTTACCCTCTCACGATTATCACTTTGAAGTTCTTGAACCTTTTCTTTTTCCAGAATCTATTTCATCAGTACATTCACCCTCACATACCACTGAACCTACCACCACAAATACTTCATCTTCTGCACCTGATATCATAAACTCTTTCCCTTTCACTTCTTCTTCTTCTTCTTCTTCTTCTTCTTCTTCTTCTTCTTCTTCTTCTTCTTCTTCTTCTTCTTCTTCTTCTTCTTCTTCTTCTTCTTCTTCTTCTTCTTCTTCCTCACCATAACCTATTTCTAGTTCCATTCCACCTGTTAGACATTCCACCAGAATTTTAAAACCTCCTATTTGGTTGACAGATTATGTAGCCTATGTCAGTCTTTCACCTCATTGGTGAAATATTGTTCATTTTGAAGCACTTCCATCAACTATTAAAACACTCATAGCTCACACTTCCTCTCTTATTGAGCCTAGTAGTTATTTGGAAGCTTCATAACATGAAGGCTGGGTGGATGCCATGAAAAAGGAAATTCAAAACTTAGAAAGTAATGGCACATGGGAACTCACTACCCTTCCCACAGGGAAGAAAGCAATAGGCTGGAAGTGGGTCTTTAAAGTCAAACAAGCTGATAGAGCTCTGGAAAGACTAAAAGCTAGACTTGTTACAAAGGGATTTACACAGCAGTATGAGGCTGATTTTGAGGAAATTTTTTCACCGGTTGTTAAAATGAAAGCTGTAAGATGTCTATTGTCCTTAATAGCTAGTAAAGTTTGGCATCTCTTTCAATCAGACATCAATAATGCATTTTTGCATGGGGAACTTTCAGAAGATATTTATATGCAGATGCCTCAAGGGATTCCTAATCCTAACAAGCTTGTTTGCAAGCTAAAAAAAAATCTTTGTATGGGCTTAAGCAAGCCTCAAGGTAGTGGTTTGCCAAATTAACCTAAGAATTGCTTGTTGTGGCTTCTTCCAGTCCAAGAATGATTACTCTTTGTTTCTCAACAAGAGTGAATCACATATTATCATAGCAGCCATCTATGTAGATGATATAATTTTGACAAGGACTGATGTTGATGCAATTGAAGCTTTGAAAACTCATCTTCATAATGTATTCAGTATAAAAGATCTTGGTAGGTTGCATTACTTTCTAGGCATGGAGGTGAGCTATATTCATCAGGGTATTATTATGACCCAAAAGAAGTTTTCCAAAGAGCTTCTTCAGTCTAGTTTCTTGGATCTTTCCAAGATTGCTAAGACTCCTCTTCCCATTCATGTTAATCTGCTTGATGATTCACGAGAATACTATCGAGATCACATGCTCTTTACATAAGATTAGTAGGCAAACTCGATTTTTTGACTCACACAAGGCCAGACTTATCCTATGCCGTTTAGACTCTAAGTCAATTCATGCACCAACCCAGAGTTGAGCATTTTACTGCATTGCATCATGTCTTAAGGTATCTTGCTGGCACTATAGGTCAGGGTATTATGTTGATAGCCACATCTCAGTTAACACTGAAGGCATATTTAGATTCTAACTAGGCATCATGCTCCAACACCAGAAGATCTGTAACAGGATATGTGATGCTTCTAGCTTCTTCTCCTATATGCTGGAAAAAAAAACAAGCTATTGTTTCCAAATCAACATTTGAGGCAGAATACAGGGCAAGGCAGCTGCAGCAGTAGAAATCACATGGCTAGTAACACTCTTACAAGAATTGGAAGTTAGAGATCTTAAACCTGTTAAGTTGTTATGTGACAACCAATCTGCTATTTCTATTGTCAAAAATCCAGTTCTACATGGACATACTAAACATATAAAACTAGATTGCCACTTCGCCAAAGAAAAGGTAATGGAAGACCTTATAGAGATTTCTTACTTGCCTACACAAGAACAGCTAGCAGATTTATTTACAAAGGCCTTACCTTCTCCTCAACATCTGCATTTGAGTTCCAAGCTAGGAATGGTTGATTCCCTCCCTAGCTTGAGGGGGGTTGTTGAAGATATTGACACTCTTGATGGTTGAGTTGCCAGCTCAACTAGCTTAGCTGAACAGTTTGTTACAAGCAGTTAGTTATAACTGGTAACTTGTTGTTTACCTGTCATCTTCATGTCATGTAACATAATTCCTTTCTATTATTCAATCAGCATTATATAAGCTGATGCTTTGTCATTACAAGTGATGTAATATAATTCTTCTACTAAATGAAATAACATTCTTTTTTTTCCTCTCTAAAATTCTCTCTCTATAATTCTTCTATGTTGATCAAATCATGAATTTTAACACCATTTCTCGTTGATGCTTTGTCGACTCCTCATAGCACCCAACACACTGCCTTCCATGAAGACCCATTTTCCTTGTCACATTTCTTCCAATCCCCATCTATGGGTCAAGGTAGGGCCATAAGTGCCAGTCTCCCAGTTTCTACTGGGCCGTTTTATGGGGATCGAAAACCTGATATCCATGCTTTCTTTTTGTGCTAGGTACTTTGGAAAAAAGGTTATTTTCCATCTTTCTCTCCATTGGGTGAGTAGGTGCATGATCTTATAGGGACTAAAAGTTGAGTTTATCTTAGCGCTAAAGATGAGCCTATTCCTCATGATCCATATATGCATCAAAGGTTAGCTAGGTACTCAAATAGTCGCACTTGAGGGTTTTTCTCTAAATTTCTTGTGTACTAAATCCAATTTTTAGACATGTTGCTATTTTGAGGTGTTGTGGCAATAATTCATAGGTTGGCGCTTTTGCAATGTGCAATCTTTGAATAGATGAGATTTGATTCCTTGCAATTCTCACGAAATGGGCAAGGTCTCTCGATTAGGATTTTTCGGTTCCTAATGTTCACTCCAAAGGCTAGTGCACCATTATATATTCCAATAGAAATACTTTCATTTTGGCCAAATTTTTTTATTTCCAGAGAGGAGATTCATGTTGATTTTGGTGTTCTTGCTTGCAAAGTCAGTATAATGATTTAACTTCATAGAGTGGTTGTGCTGTCTAATTATTGAAATGATGGTAAATGGAGCTAATTTTTTTCTACTTTTTGTCAATTTAGAACTTACTTAGGTAAATGTATCACTTCCATGGTCGACCATTCCTTCCAACACAAAATTTGTCACATCGGAAAAATAGTGGGTTTACTTAGGAGGTTCATATGATGGGAAACAAACAAAATTTGATTTATTTTATCCATCATTAGTTCAACTATGTTTAAAACCATTTTGACAATGCCTTTATTTTTTTTCGTGACCTAAACTTGAGATTGTCGTTGTGTAAGTCTTCTAAATAAAAAAGGTGTATATTTATGTGAAGAATATTCTCATCTCTTCTTTCTTACATGCTCTGGAAAGAGAAAGAAAAAAAAAATCACAATCGTGGAAGCTTTTACATATTTTTGGATAGAACTTTTTTTTTCTCACTTGAAAATTTTACACTGTTCATAATTCAAGAGAATTTTCTCATATTTTTTTAATTTTTCAAGAAACAAGGTAAATTTTTTTTAACAAAATAAATTCCTTTCTCTCTCCTCCCCCCTACCCCAGCCCCACCCTTACACCCACCCGTCCCCACGAAACCACCCTCCCATCCACAAAGCCTCCTCCTTCCACACCACACTGCCATAGCTGGGCAGAATCACCACACCACTATAGAAATAACCACACCACCAAAAGAACAACTACAACTACCACCACCACAAGAGCCATCATTGCACCCAACTCCACGTTCAACCCAAAAACTCGAATCACCCACCATTTCCACCCACCAAACTCTAGATCGAAAACCACCACCATTTTTACCACTAACAAAAAAATTGGCAAAAACAACCACCATTATGCACACTAAAACGAAATAAAAAAGCACCATATAACATATTCCAAAAACACATGAATAATATCAAAATCAAAACAAAAGCTAAAACCCATTTGGACCAAAATTGGAAATCAAAACTAACTCTACTTTCGAAATCAAAACCACTAGAGCACCACCACCAAATTCGAAACAATCACCACCGCGCAAACTCGAACATATGTAGTTGTGGAGGTTTTGAAATTCGGTCATTTGAGGAGATCCAAACTCGAAAAAATTTGGGTTGTGGAGCACCAAACTTGATTTCGATATGGGTGGTGAGAGTGAGAAGACCGGAGGTGTAAGGGGAGAGAGAGGAGTCAACATTGGATTGGATGTCGACGGCGGAGAGAAGGAAGCATTCCACTTCGCTTGAGGAAAGTATGGTTCGTCCACTTGTCATCAGTTCAGCTGGTGGTAACCACTTTCCGGCCATTGATGATGATGTTAGACAAGAGAGAATCTGGTGGATAATGTGGAGGTTTAGTGGATGATCACCGACTCCATACCAATGTTCAATTGACCGAAAGTCGTTAAGGTTGGTGCGTGGCGGTGCCGGTTGTGGTCTCGGGAGGTGGTGGGTAGAGGTGATCATGGGACGAGCCGTGGCAAAAAAAAATTTGCCCATTGATCGGGCCGGGCCAAAAATTTGTGCCCAAAGCCTGATATTTCGGGCCAAAATTGGGACGAGCCAAAAAATAGACTAAAAAATCATTTTTGGCTTGCCCGAAGCCCGCCCAAAGCCAAAAAGGTGATCATGGACCGGACCGCGGGCCAAAAATTTCTGTCCAAAGCCCGACCCAAAATCGGGTCAGGCCGGGCCAAAATGATCAGCTCTAGTGGTGGGGCAGGGGATTTTGTAGAGGTGCGGGGGGGAGGATGAAGAGCGAGATTGTTTAAGGGAAGGTTGGGCAGGGTCGGGGTGGGGTGGGTGAGGGTGAAAGGAATTTTTTTTTGTTTTTAAAATTTAATTAAAAATTTAAAAAATCAGCCAATAAAAAAGTGACACGTGTCCTAATAAACTTTAGCAACAAATTGAAATAAAAGTTGCATATGTTGATTAATGTGAAAGTCAATATGTTAAATATACTAAAATTGGAAATAGTATTGAATACTTAATATTATTTATTAAGGTTGTGAAAATTAAAGTGTTGCATTGTTGTAAAATATGATATTATGATTTTTCTTTTGTAATTTGGTGCCCCACCAAATTCGAAATCCTGAATCCGCCCCTGTTGCCACCAACAAAAAATTGAGAAAGAAGTTCACTAGACACAAACGAGAAATGATAGGGAACTAACCGTTAGATGCAAAAAACATCTAACGGGGCACTTTGGTACCAAGAGATCAATTGTTTTTTCTTTTTTTATGCTTTATGTTGTTCAAGATACTAAAAAGGTTGTTTTTTTTATACTTTGTGTTTTTTTTCATGACATTGATACCTAAATCTTAAGACTTTGGTACCAAAGTATTGGTAAAATAGTACAAATGTTGTTTTTTTTTTATATACTTTATTTTCAAGATACTAAGAAAGTTTTTTTTTTTTTTTTTTTTTAATATATACTTTTATGTTGTTTGTCATTGGTGTCCAAGTTTTAAGACATTGGTACCAAAGTGGCCCGTTAGATTTTTTCTACATCTAACAGGTTAGTTCCGTACCATTCCTCGATACAAAGTTGAGCTAATTCCAATTTTCAACTACATTTGGCTTATTGTGGGTGGTTGAACCCTGTTTCCAGGGTAGACCCCACAGGAGTTCGAATCTCTTCATACCCCTCCCTTCAACCTGTAAACCTCCATTATATTTCTAAGATATGATCCAGAAATGGGGCCAACATGTAAGAAAAAGAAATATATGTGGCTCATTGTGAAATGTGAAGCAGAAGTTCTTAATCCACTCAAGAAAAAGTAAGGAAGTTAGATAAAAGTAGTAATGAAGATGTAGATGGGGGCATTCATTGTTGTTGGGTAATACAGGATATCCTTTTAGCACATTAGCATCCAAATGGACCTATAAATTTGTAAAGAAACAAAAGAAAAAAGAGAAAAGAAGGTCTGCATTGCCTTTGTCGACTGCTATTATGACTGTGATATTTTGGGAGTGTCTTGATGTCCATAGAGGTGCCAACACGTTTGTACGAAATGCAACTGTGATAAGTGATGGAAGTTAATATAGTCGACACCAACATTTTATTGCATTTGTTACAATAATACAAGTGGTTGGATACACGGGTGTGAAACTGTGGAGTTGGAATAGCAAATGAGACTACTATTCTTTGTGGTTTTATGCATGTCACATGTGGCATACTCTTTACTATAATACCTCCATAATACTACAATACGATCTGCATCAATGCAATTACTTTCAAGGTGTGATCTGGTTAGTACCGTTAGATGTAACTTCAAGATTAAATCTTCTAGGAGAGTGACTTATTATGGATGGATTATAATCCACCTAGAAATCTAGAACTCTCTCATTAATCTCGCTCGTCTTCGGAAATCCCCAATCTCCATTGCTTTTGTTTTAAATTTTGGATATGGTGCTCGTTATTTCATTTTCAAGTTTTCAAGATAAACATGAAATTATGAAAATAGGAAGGAAATAAATATGTCGCTAGTTTTTGAGCCGAGGTGATATACCCCAAGTATTTTTTTATTGTATTATATAGACTATGTAACTCTCTTATCTCTTTTCAACAATAGCCTGCACAATCATGCTAACTCGCTCATGTATGTCTATATTTTTGGGAATTCACTTTCCTTGTGCAAACTCACCAAAGTACTTTCCTCGTGATCACCTTGTCATATGTTTCCTTTCTCCCGATCAATGAAAATATATGCTAATCCTTCTCATCCCAATCTTATAAGCATGACACGTGACAAAACAAATTTTGAATCAATTATAAATTGATACATATTTTTTAGAATAAGAAAAATATAAGAGTTTGGTCTACCTAAATAAGTATTACTTTTGATTTAAATTACAAACGGTAAACAATTAAAAAGAAATATATATATATATATATATATATATATATATATATATATAACGCATAGGAATCAATAGGCTAAATGAAACTAATCATGATGTCATGGCTAGCTTCCAACCCCTCTAAATTTTAGGATTTTTTCATCCATAACTAACTTATTTTTGTACACTTTTTTGCGAGAAACTATCTTATTTTCAAAATTTTGTACAAAACTACCTTTATTACGTTATTGTTTGTTGACCACTACATACCTAAAAACTTTTTCCAACGTATGAGTGTAGTTTTCCGGTGAATAAAACTCATGTGCATGTTACGTGACTTGTTATTTTCCTTATTTTATTCCATCCTTCTATTTTTCATGACTGGAAGGGTATTGAGTCACAAAGGAGTGTGACACTTCCAGGACACCCTATTAGAATCCCATGTGACAGAAGGTCATCGGGATTGGTCCTATTGCGAGTTTCTGATCTCGCTGTTACTCCGTTGCCTCGCTTGTGAAATCAGTCATTCCTCCTGCTCCTTTTGTCAGGATTCTAGCGATCGTCATCCACCGGCAAAAGAGTTTCACTACAGTTCTCTATCAACTCAGACCTCCAGATCGATAGTTTTATCCTAGTTTAAGTTATTTATGTTTTTGTAATTGTTATGTAAGAGCGAGTATCGATCAGTTTAGTCTTTTTGTGTTTGTTTAGTTGTATTAGCGTTAGGCTGTACTTGTAATTTTAGTTAATGCACATTTTCCTATTGTCCAAAAAGAAAAGAAAAGAAGAAAAGCGACAATAGATATAGTACATTACACATGTGTTTTATTTGTTGGTGTAATTTGATTCAATTCAAATTCTTAATTTTTTAGTTGGCATAAAGCTCATTATGGTTGTTCTTACACTTTCTTTTGTCTTGTATGAACACTATTTATTTTAGCCTATGTTAAAGAAAACAATTATCTTACCTTGATGTTACATATATAAAGTGATATTGCATAAATATTATTGTAGTAACAGATACCAAATCAAGCGGGAGAAAGAGTATTAAAACAAGTCTTTTATTTATTTATATAAGTAGAAAAGATAATTTGGTTGTGAGAGATTATAAAATTATTTGGATCCAATAAGTTGTAAGTTGGTATGGAAAGTGAAAAAAACAAACTTTTGCCAAAGATGAAATAAAGTAAAAGTGATTTTTTTTTTGTTTTGGAAATGCACTAGAATGGAAATTGGAAAGTAAAAGATTTTTAGGGAACAAATGGAGAATTTTAAATTTAACTATTTTAGCTGAAAATGAACATGTCTTATAGAAATGAAAAGAGCAATATATATTACTATAATTACTGGGTGAAATTTTATTATAATATATTTATTGGGGTAAAAGTTCGTTGTACTATACGGTATGAATTTAGGCTTCATCTTTTCCGATACGAACAAAATTTGGATTTTAATGTTCCAATCCAAATCCAAATTAGTTAGAATTTGGGTCCAAATAAACCAACCGAATCCGAATCCGAATTTTCAGACGCTAGATTGGTTACGATCCGAATCATCCAATTTTGGTAAAACTTTGTTTACTCGATGAAATAAATTTGGTGCGAAAATCAAAAGAAAGTGTTCGATAATAGAAAGTAACATTCATACGATCCGATAAAAATTCCTTACTAAACTAATAACAACTAGTAATTCATTATAAATTTATAAGTCACCACAGCTAAAGGTTCACACAACAGCATAACAACATATTCAACTACACAATAAGTTCAACTTTACATTTTAACTTTTAGGGGAAGGTCGTAGCCTACCTACCCCTTTTTCATTAGTTAGGGGTTATCATGAATGTTTTCATTCACGATAAGCCCCTTTTCCCATTTTATTTTAAGTTTTTAGTTCTTTTTCTTGTTTTGCTGAATAAATTAGTATCTCATTATGAGATTTTTTAAGTCTCTGTTGTGGAAATCTCCTTCTCCCCTATGGAAGTTGCGAGTATGGTCTTTTTTGTTTTTAGGTATAAGAAATTATTTTAATTCGTTGAAGTTCGAAACGCAACATAAAGGTATTTGGAATTTCGGATGCGGTAAACATGGCTCGATCAAGAATGCTATCATCAATAGATACTTGATTCAGCAAATACAAAGGGGATGCGCTGTACAAAAATTATTAAAAGAGACGGTCTACTTTTAATATAAAAGTAGTCCTAGTCACTAAATGGATTAAATTAGTCAACGAAAGAAATTAACCTGGTCACTATTGGGCTTATTGTCTTTTTAATTTTGGGCCTACCGTTGCCTAATTTTAATTTAAAAGTAGGCGGTTTCTTACAAGACAAACTCTATGTTGTATTGCTCGATTTGCTTCATTATAATTTTTTCGAAAACAAATTTGATTTAACCTTGTTTGATTGAATCTTATTTCTCTTTAATATATATCATAGATGTCGTTTGACCTTTTATTAACTAGCCTTCATATGCACGCGATGCGTGCGTTAATTTAAAAATTTGTTATTCTATTAGATACTCCATTCGTACTTTATTTATGATTAAACTTAAATGTGAAAAATTCAACAGTTAGATGAATTTAGATATATTAATTCGCTAATGTAAAAAAAATAAAAAGTTTGTGAGTGATTGTTAACATTAAGGTTTTGTGAATGAATATTGAACAGAAAGAACAAAAATAATGAGTTGGTTTAACTGAATTAAAGAGTATCAAAGGTAGTGAATGTTCAGACTTTTCATGTGCACGTTAAGTATACCATCTTTTTTTTATAAGGTATAAATATTTTGTCCATTTAATTTTTGATTGAAGTATTTGATGCATATACCATTTTAAACTTGTTTTAAATGGCAAGTTGGAATGAGAATTTTATGTGATTTGCTTTTGTAATTTTTTTCATTCCATTAATTAGATCATTAAGGGTATTTTAGTCACTTCAAAAGAGTACACCATACCTCATCTCTTGGCTTATATAATAGAGATAAAATTTGTCTTTACAAAAACATGAAGGTGATAACTTAATACCGTAAGTTGAAACGAGGCAGTAATTACAATATCCCTTTCTAAACACTATCATATTTGCTTTCCTCAATGATGTTGCCGACAGTGGGCCAGCCACAAAGTTTCATGAGATTGGGTAACACCACCGTCCAATTATGTCTTTGGCTAAAGAGATTTGACGAAAGAAGTTATGTCACTCTACCTCCATAATGATTATTAACACTTTTATTGCTGAATTTTTTTATCATTTATAATTATAATGGCCTATTCGATATTAAAATGATATAATCTTTGCAATATTTTAACTTTTAATATTTGTTAAAGTACAAATTTGACTACAAATATTTTCTAGTCATTTATTAAAAAAAAAAATTAATTATTTTCAAAAAGATATACATCACAACTCGTTTGAGAACATCATGCATTTTATTTCATTTTTTTAATTTTTGATTTTTAACATCATTTAAAACTACATATTATTAAATGAATACAGTAGATAATGGTCAAAGTATTGCAAGTTGATTTTAGAAAGGAGGAACACGGTATAACTAAATCATAAATATATAAAATGGAAAATGCTATACTTATTAATTAGTTATATATGGATGGCTATCCAATTTTTGTTTAATATTTTTTTATTGCACATATATTATTTTTCATTAAATATACCATAGAGATTGTTACGTAGTGATGAACTTCGTAAAATATTACTATCCGAACAATAGGTTCTTCAATAGGAGAATTGTGCAACAACACCCAGATTCAAATAATTCGAACCTGAGCGTTGCTTCCAAACCTGCAAAAAGGGACCCATCCTGGAGGGTTGGGTGGTATTTTCCCCTCCGAAGCTTAAGTCAGGTATCAATAGGGGTGTAAGTTATTTGGTTAAATACTGAAAACCAAACCAAACCAACCCGAATTAGTAATTTGGTTTGTTTTTTTTAGAAATCGGTTTGGTTTGAACTCTAAAATAATTATTTTTCGATTTTACGGTTTGGTTCGGTTTTGATTCTGGAAAACCGAAAAAACCAAAAAAAACCGAAATATATAAATACAGGATTATATCAACATTGGTTGGTTTAAACACTAAAATTCATAAGCCCAAAGCCCACAACCTAAGACTAACTCACGCACTCCTAAAAGACTAACTTATCACTAAAACCCTAGAACTCAACTGTTTCCTTGTCTCTCTCCTAAACTCAGTCGTTTCAATGCTTTTCTCTCTCCTAAGAGAGAATTCAACTCCTCCATTGAAGAAGGTCGAGTGGTCGATGCACTCGGCAACCAACTCCTCCATTTCTCTCTCCTCTGACGGTTGAAGAAGGTCGACGTAGATGACCTTGAAGAAGATCATGTATTTTCATTTTTTTTCATTATTTTGTCATTTGAAGGTTAGATAAATAATTGTGAATTTTTTACAATTATGGTAGATAAATTACGAAATTTTAGTTTATCCTATGTTATTGTTACTCTCTATTATTTTTTTTCAGTGTTTATTTTTTTTAAGATTAGTTATGAAAATACGAATCAATATCACTGAAAATACGAAATTGATGTCTCAGTTATTTTTTATTATTCTTTTCGATCTTTACTTTTTTTAGAATTAGTTTCGAAAATGCGAAATTGATGCCTCTGCAGTGTTTAATCTTTTTAAGTAATTAGTTACAAAAAACGAAATTGATGTCACTATTATGTTTTTATGTAATTTTGGATTGGTTTCATCTTAGTTTAGTTTAATTTCGGTTTGGTTTGGTCTAGATCTTGGAATAGAAATTTTTTTTGGTTTGATTTGGTTTTGTTTGGTTTTCGGCTTCAAATTTTGGTTTGGTTTGGTTTGGATTGAGCTGAATTACGGTTTGGATTTGGATTGGAAATTTCAAAACCAAATTTATTTCGGTTTTGTTTGGTTTTGCCCTGAAACCAAACCAAAAATCGAACTTACACCCCTAGGTATCAAGAGTAGATAAGGAAACTTTTAGAGAGAGAAAGTAGAGAGAGAGAGAATTTATGACAGAATAACAGTAAACTGCTCCGAAAAACGTACCTTGCTTTCTTCTGATTTCAAGGACTATTTATAGTGTCTGAAATAATTGTTGTACCCTGAGGTCACCATAATTTGGGAGCACCTGATTGGCTAAGCAATGAAATCATGACACGTGGCAAGCATTTATTGGAGAGTACACATCATCCAATTTTGTGCAACTGCCCTTTTGAGATGCTGGGCCTAAGTACAAACTAGGCCATAAAGGTGGGCTAGTACAATTTTTATTCTCAGAATTGTACTTTTCAGCCATCCGCCTTTCTGCAGCAGGGAAGGGACACGTGTACGGGCTAGATGAAGCTACGTGTCCTTTTTTAGAGTCGTTGATCTTTTAGGCTACAACAGAGACAATTGTTTATGAAGTGATGACAATTTATATTCCCTCTTCTAGAATTGGAAAGATATATACCAAAAAACAAGATAAGAAAAAAAGAAAAAAAATATAAAATAAAATTTATATGAAGCAGAGGAAATCTTGTGTCATATTTCCTTTTCTTTAATTGATAGCGAGATGTGACATCTCGTTTCTTTTTCATTTTTACAATAAACAACATGAGTTGTTATCCATCTATTATTTTACTTTTAATTTTAAATATAAGGTAAAAGAAAAGGGAGTACATCTTCACTAGTTAGAATTTAGAAGCACTAGCCTTTTTTTTTTTTTTTTTTTGAAGGGAAAAGCGTAGTGCATTATATCAGGGACAAATTGTCCATAAGTACATAAGGAGCAACAACACTAGGACAATGATTAACCCAGCATTGTTCATAACCAAACGGCACTACCTTCGCGAGGTGATGGGCAACATAATTCCCATCCCTTTTAACATGAGAAAAGCTAGCAAAATCAAAATCTTTAACAAGAAAAAGAATATCACTAAGAATAGCATCTAAATCAGATAGATAGATGGCCGCCCGGGAGAGCCGAGATATAAGGATCTGAGCATCAGATTCAAAAACCACCTTCTTAAGACCTTGTCTTCTTGCCCAGCTAACCGCCAAGAGGATGGCTTTGGCTTCGGCAATCTCCGGAGGCCACCAGGCCTTCACTCGCTTCACCGCTGAAAAAATTACCGAGCCCGTACTGTCACGTGCAATGGCACCCATGCCAACCCAACCTTCCTCACTCAAAGATGCATCCGAATTTATCTTCACAACTCCCAAAGCTGGCGCATTCCATATGTTCGAGCTGTCCACTGTACACGTTCGCGGACGTGAGTAAATATTACATGAGTATGCATTAAAATCCTCCAGTTGACGATGAATGCGCTGGGCTACTATGACTATGGGGGTAGCCACTCCGTCAAAGACGAACTTATTCCGCTCATACCACAGGTTCCACGCTAGGTAACAGCCTTTTCTTACCATCTTCATGTCCAACTCACTCCAACGATCAAAGATTTCGAAAAAACTCCATCCTTTGATTCCTGTAATCATATCACCACACCCACTGTCAAACCAAAGCTGTCGAATCCTTGGACATTCGAAAAGAGCATGATGTGTGGTCTCATCAACCCCGACACACCACGGGCAATTGCCAACATTAGTAACATGACGGTATCGCAGCAACGCTCGCACTATTTGTGCAGACTCGCCACAGGAAATGGCAGATTTTTGGGGCCACATCCATATTCCAGATATTAACCCAAGCTCCATGAAAATCCTCAAGATTACCACCCTCGCCCAGCATATATGCAGTTTTCACTGTATACTTCCCATCTTTGGAGTAAGCCCACATAAACTCGTCCTTGCCACCGCGCATACTAAGTGGGATTGCCAAGATACATATTTTGTCTCTCTCATTAAAGTATCGCTCTAGCAACTCATGTCTCCACTCCATCCTAGCGTGATCAATTAAGTCTCCCACACTCTTTAAATCAGGTGTTACTGCACTCTCGATAAATCTTCCCCGCTCATCTCCAATCCAAGGGTCACGCCATATATCGATGTCTTTCCCATGACCCACTCGGTACATCATCCCTTCTTTCACCAAACTCTTAGCACTCCATTTACTACGCCATGAAAAACTAGTAGAATGCCCCAAACTTGCTGTGAGCATATCACCATTTGGATAATATTTCGCTTTCATGACACGGCTTAGAAGAGAGTCCTGGAAATGAATCAGGCGCCATACTTGTCGACCAAGGAGAGCATCATTAAATACCGTGATATCTTTAAAACCAATTCCTCCCATACACTTTGGTTTGCACAGTTTATCCCAACTCAGCCAATGCATACCCCTCGCTTCCCCTTTCCCACCCCACCAAAATCGAGCCATCGCTGAACTGATAGCCTGAGTAATTGCCACTGGAAACTTATATACCCCCATGAGATATGTAGGAATCGCCTGAATCACCGCTTTTAATAACACTTCCTTCCCAGCTCGAGACAACAACTTTTCCTTCCATCCCCCCAACTTCTTCCACACTCTATCCAGCAGATTACGGAAAACCATTCTCTTTGACCGACCACTGACAGTAGGAATGCCCAGGTACTTCTGGTGTTTATCAACTTGCTTCATCTGAAGAAGATTAATCAGTTCCTCTTTTCGCTCCCTACTAACTCCTCTACTAAAAGATACTTCCGACTTCTCATAGTTAATTTTCTGTCCTGATGCTTTTTCATATTGGTTGAGAATGTCAACTATTATCAAGCATTCCTGTCGGGTAGCACGAGTGAAGAGTAAACTGTCATCTGCGAAAAGAAGATGAGAAACCTCAGGACCGTTCCTGCTAGCTTTAGCCCCATGGAGAGCTCTGGAGTCAACCTTTTGCTGGATCATCTGAGAGAAGGCATCAGCTACTAAGATAAATAGGAAGGGAGAGAGAGGATCTCCCTGCCGCAGACCCCTGGCAGGTACTACTGAACCACATACTCTCCCATTAATGATGAAGGAGTATGACACTGTGGAGACACACTGCATCACCAGATTAACCCATCTGCCATCAAAACCCATGGTAAGAAGAAGTTTTCGCAGGAACCCCCATTCAACTCGGTCATACGCCTTGCTCATATCAAGCTTCATAGCCATAATCCCTGTTCTGCTTTTATTTCGTTGTTTCATAGTATGAAACAATTCTAGGGCTATTAGAGAGTTATCAGTAATCAGACGATCAGGAACAAAGGCACTCTGGTTCTCCGTTACAATCGCAGGCAGAATATTTTTTTAGTCTAATCACCAAAGCCTTAGAGGCTATCTTATACAAAACATTACACAGACTAATTGGTCAAAACTCAGAGACAACAGTAGGGGACTTGACTTTTGGGATGAGAGCAATATTAGTACAATTAACATTATCAGGGAAGAATTGATGATGTAAAATATTACTCACAAAAGAAAATACCTCGTCTCCAAAAATATGCCAAAACCTCTGGTAAAAAATAGCGTGCATACCACCTGGACCTGGAGCCTTGCAGGGATGCATATGATTCAGTGCAGTGTAAATCTCCTCCTTTGTATAAGGACGCATAAGCTCTGCATTATAAGCTGGAGTAATAGAAGGCCGAATATACTGCAGGACTTCGTCGAGATGAGCTGTAGATGGCTTATTCGACGTGAAAATATTCCGAAAGTAATTCCCCACCTCTACTTCAATGTCCTCAATCTCAGTTCGCCACTGTCCCTCTCCATCCAACAGACCTTTGATAAAGTTCTGTTGCTTCCGCTGAGACGCCTTATGGTGAAAATATTTCGTATTACGATCACCATCCTTTATTTCCGCAACTCGAGATCTCATATACCAGTAGGCTTCTTGTTTAGCATGCAAATCATCCAGTTGTTTTTCCAATTTAGCACACTCCTCACAATTTGCCGTAGAGGTTGGTCGGCCTTGCGCCACGTGAAGCGCTTTTTCCACCTTGTCGATCTGTTTAGGCAAGTTCCCACAGCTTCCTTTGCTCCAACTCACCAACTCCTTAGCCACCTGCTCCAATTTAACCTGGATTGTCTCCCCCTCCGCCGCCTCCCACGCTCTCTTCACCACCCCTTCACAACCTTCATCAAGCAACCAACACGTCTCGAATTTGAAATTTTTTCTCCGTCTCCCCCACTTAACACCATTCGGCTCAGAATCTCGAAGTATAATGACCGCATGATCGGATCGGTATCGAACAAGATGCTCGATATGAGCCTCCGGAAAGTGCATATTCCAATCATGAGTTACTAGGAAGCGGTCTAGCCGCTCTCTTATCCGCGTCTCCGAACTGTTTCCCCTCTCCCAGGTATACCCCTGACCAACAACTCTCAGGTCTCCAAGTCCACACGCGTCCGTAAAATCACGGAACCCTCGCATCTCCCGCCTATCCCTATTCGAACCGCCCTCCTTTTCGCCATAATGTAAAATCTCATTGAAGTCTCCCCCAATCACAGTAGGCAAAGAAGTAGAAAGACAAAGATCATGCAGGAGTGACCATGTTCTGTGCTTATTAGATTCCTCCAGCCAACCGTATACACCAATGAACCTCCAACGAAATTCACCCTTACTCACAACATCGCCGCAAATGTGATTTTGGGAAAAAGAAATCATATTAAAAGAAATAGTCTCCCGGTTCCAAATCAGACATAACCCACCAGATAAACCCACACTTGAGACTCCAATAGCATTAGTATAACCAATTTTATCCTTCAACTTTTCTGCAACAACTTTTTTAATTTTCGTTTCCGACAAGAACATAATGTCGGGGACATGAGATTTATACCATCTCTTCAGTTGACGAACTGTCCAAGGGTTGCCCAAACCCTGACAGTTCCAGCACAAAACATTCATAATGTCGGGCGGGGTTGGTCTTCTCCAACCTCCGCCTCGACAGTTACCAGACCACTGCCAAGATCAAAATTAGGCACACTTTTTGGTTTTTTTTGGGTTCTGCAACTCAGTACCAGTTTCGTCATTCACAAGCATCATATCAGGTAACTTCCTTTTTTCCCCCAAACATAAATCATTCACAGCATTATTAATGGACCCCTCTGCTTCATTAATCTCCATAGGGACCACACGTGATTTTACTTTATGATTTCTTGTTTTTGGTACAACTTGTTTGGAGATAGCATTAAAAGCAAATAAAGGTGGGTCATTAGCCATATGGGGAATGAAATTACCTGGTGGGGCAGACTCCTTAGGAAATGAGTCATCCATCTTGGGATTCGCATCCCCCAATTCAGTGGCTCCAAGAACCGTGGAACAGACCTCCACCCTAGCAGCTGGGCCGTTTGCTACTGCACAAAAAGGTACAACCACCTCTTGGGTGACTAGGCTCTTTTCCCCAACAGACCCACTAATGCAAACAAGATTCGGCTCCTTCACAGTCGAAATTACAGCCCCATTTTCCTCGCTCATTTCCGTAGACGCACTAGAAGGAGTTGCTTCCTGCCTACCTTTCCTTAAACTCGCAAAATCAAGAGACTTTGCACAACGGAGGAATTGTCGTGCTTCATCTTCCATTTTTAGACGCCCCTTTCGCGGCGAGGCTCGTAGCCACGATCCCCATTGCTTCTCAATATCCTTCTCCTCATCTTGGGGCATCATGCAATCCCTTTCTATGTGACCTATAGTCCCACAGACATAGCAAAAAGTCGGCAACCGTTCATATTTTATTTCCACCATTGTCGAGTTCCCATTCTTTAAAGAAATACGTTGAACCCTGCGCAAAGTTAGGGTTACATCAAGCAAGATACGGGCTCTAACAGATTTGTCCCACCGAACTCCATCATTCTCCACCTCCAGAACCTCCCCCAAACAGCCACCAATCTGCCGCACATGGCGTTCCAACCGACTTCCTAGAGGCAGATTATAAAGCCTAACCCAGAAAGGGCAAAACTTTAGGGTTATATTAGATGGTTGTTGGTCACCATCGATCTCATTCAATAAAACTAGATGTTGATCAAAAGTCCACGGGCGACCCGCCATGACTTTTGCTTTATCCCGCTGATTCGCAAATTGGACCACAAAGAGGCCATTTTCGATCACCCGAAATAAGGCGCCATTAGAGATAGACCATATCTGGTTTAGAGTTCGCTTCATAGCATCAAAGTTATATGATCGTACAGATAAAAGTTTCCCCACCAACGATTGGGCAAGATCTTGATTATTTTCATTTTCCAAATTTCCGTCGAGAACTAACAGTTTGTCCTCCGCTTCTGTAATTCGCATATTAGAGACTTTAAGAGAGATTTCTTCAGCCATAATGGCCAGTTTCAATCCCAAGAAGGGATCAAAACCTCGAAAGATCGAGAAGAAACAATGGACTACCAAGACTAGAACACTCAAATATATGCACGTTATGCGTGCAAAATCATATATTCTTTTATTACTTCTAGTAATAATTTTCATCAAAAAATATTTACAAAAATTTAAAAGGGGAATTGTAGTTTTCAATGTTGTGTTTTTTTGTTTGCAAATGATGAAGAAGAAAATATAATGATGAAGAAGAAGATGTTGCAGTGTAATTTATTTTTGGGAGTGAGAGATAAATTAGGAATTTTAATTTCTTTTTTTTTTTTTTGTAAATATGGTTGGAATCTACTCTTTTCTTTCTATTTTTTCTTTTTTTTTTTCTTTTTTTTTGGTGTCCTCCATGTGTTCCCTTATATAATAGAGATACTCCCTCATGTCGTTATTTTTTTTCTCATTTTTATTTCGTTACTATTATTCCAAGAGCTTTTTTTTGGTAGATATTTTGCAAAAATATTATAGTGGATAAATATTTTTGTCGTCTTTTGTTTGCAAAGATGGAAAACAAGAAAAGAGTTTGTGGGATCTACATTACTTAAATATAAAGTTGAAAATTAATTAAAAGAATATAAAATGAAAGTGGCATAATCTTTTAGGAGTAGACAGAGTACATATTGGTACTAGCCATGAGCCATGTCTATGTAGGCGTACCGTAAGGGAAAAATGAACAAAAAGATAGTTAAGGGTACACCTAAAATCTAAGACCTTGTATATAATTCATAATCATGTTAAGGTGTGAAAATAAAGATTAGAATTAATAAACCTGGGTATATAAAAACTCATAAATAGAAATTGAGAAATTCTAAATGGTGGCCTCCAAGTTTCAGATTTTCTATAAGGTGGCAGGGTGATAAGTGCGTTTCTAATGCTCTTTATGAACTTCTTTTAGCTCATTTTGATTTTTATTTCTTAACTTGCTTCCCTCTTTGTTTTCCGTTTCTCCTTCTATTTCATTCACTTGATCATTCTTGATAATCATAGTGAAATTTTGCTAGATTTTTAGTCATTTTTGATCGAATTTCTAGTACATTTGCTTTCACCCTATTTTACCATGTTCTGAATATAGGTGGGACTACCTAAGGCGGCTATGAGTTTTAGAATCGACAAAGGAATAAATAAAGATAGAGCACACATTGAGAAATGACGCTCCGGCAAAGGAGCACATACTCAGTACAATAATATCTTGTATGGGAACTTGAAATTGGCATAATTTCCAAGCCACATATTGGATGAAGGTAACTACAGTTGGATGTGAAAGCTCATTTCGATGGCTTTCCAACGATTGGTCGTAAGCTTGATTTGGATCTAAAACGAAGGAATTAAGCGTGCTTTAAGTTGAATCGTCTTACTAGAGCAAAAACAGTTGGTGGGAAAATTGGTGGAGTTATATTCCACCAAAGAATTGCTCATGGTATTGGAAGCAAATATGTAATGTTAAAGAGTATATGAAGCACCACTACACAGAAGAAGAGATGAAGAGGATGATAAACTTCAAGATCAAAGTGGTGTATGATAAGATCACAGAGGAAGAGGAGAGAGTTTACTGGGATAAAATGATCTGGAATAGGCTAGCAGTGCCTAAACATAGAGTGATTTGCTGGCTGGCTATCAAAGGAAGACTCAAAACAACTGACAGGCTGTGTCAGATGGGTGTAACAACTGATGCACAATGTAAACTCTGCTGTGAGCATACAGAGAGTCATCAACATCTGTTTTTTCAATGTTCTTATGTAAAGAGAGTCCTTAAGTATGTGTTTGAATGGTTGGGATTTAAAAGCAGGCAGGATCAACTGATGAGAATTATGATGATGCTGAATGGCAGAAGTAGAAAGTCCAGAGTTCAGAAGCAAATACATGCTGCAATAATCACGGCTTGTGTTTATTATGTTTGGTGGGCAAGGAATGAGGCTCAATGGAATATGGTACTCTGGAGACCAGAGAAGATGTATAGAATTATTAGGGAGTGTATAGTGATGCGAATTAAGAGTTTTTTGCCTAGGAAGATATCTAGTAAGGATATAGCATGGTGGGAAACTGTAAAGAGCAAAGTGTATAGTGTTTAGTTGTTAGCTAAACTTTTGTAGCTTTCCTTGTGTGGAGGAGTCCAACCTAGTTGGTTTGCTCCCTAGGGGTTAGCTGTTGGTGTATTAAATTTTCTTGTGATTAATACTACTTACTCTTACTTAGCAAAAAAAAAAAAAAAAACAGTTGGTGCGCCGGCACCACTTACTGAGGTGCGCCCACACCTTTTGCCGGATTATTGCACTTCGAGATCATTGTGTTTGGTGCTCCCGCACTTGTTTGTGCGATGCGCTTGCACCATTTATTTTCGTCAAAAATTGAAAGGCCTCGTGCCTAATTAAAAAAGGGGGGATGTTTTATCTTTGAACTATGGTTTTATTCTAGGGATTAGAGAGCTTAAGTTCCATATTAGAGAGAAAAATACATTGTTTTGTCTTTGATTTCGGATTTACAGATCGAAGTTTTTTTATTTCTACAAATCGAGGTTACCTTTTATCAATATCATTGCAAGTTTATAGTTTTTATTCATCCTTTTCATTGTTATTCTTTATTACTCCATAGTTGTAGATCTCAGATTATTAAATTGCTTGTTTTTATTCATTTAATCATCCACTAATCATGTTTAGCCCTAGAATATAGTTGTAAATTACAAATTTTCATATTTATATTCCATGATTGGTGAGTAGTCTCCTATCTAGAATTTGGCTGAAAGTATGAATTAGGATTTAATTGAATTGTTAATGTAATTGTGATGATTTAATGATGATTATATATTATGCTTGATGGTGTTTTGAGGCCTCAGGATAGATATTCGTAACATTTATACATTGATATTTTGATTACAAATATTCTTAATGGAATTTTGAACTCTTTTATCATCCCCATGAATCAACTTAATTTTTAGACCAAGATATTGGGTAGAAATTAACGAGATCCTTGTATTGGGGGGTTTTCAATACTAATTGAATCTCTTATATTAATCAATTGAATAAATAGTATTCGAGAGAGCATACTAGTTGATTGATTACGCGATTATACTTGAGGACCATTCGAGAGAGGACACGATTATACTTGAGGACCATTCGAGAGAGGACCATTCAGATGTATTTTTATAAAACTCGGGGTATATGGAGAATTAGGGAAAGTGTAGGGGTACTTGGTGAAAAGAACGTAATTACTCACAAAAGCAGAAAGATGATAAGAAGTTTCTTAGCATGAAAGCCTTTACCAAAGTATTTTTCCTAGGTGATATTTTACTACCAATTCTGATTTTCATAAGGGGGTTTGGATCATTGTGGCTTGGAATCCGAGGATTTTTCATGTGACTATTTTGGCTGCGTCTAGTTAAATTATTCATTGCAAAGTTTCTCAAGTTAATGGTACTATAGTTTTTTACTACACCTTTCTTTATAGCTTTATGAAGCTAATTAGAGAAACTATGAAGAAGTTGAGTAGGGAATATTTTGCAGATATTCAATGTTTTAATCTAGCTGCTGCAGAAGATCTAGCCAAATGTCAGGCTGACTTACATGAGCAACCTGGTAATGTGGAGTTAGGAATTGCTGAGGGGGATTCTACTCAGAGATATAAGCTGATGTACAATCAATATATGTCATTCCTTGCTCAGAAAGCAAAAGTGGCCTGGTGTTAGGATGGAGATGAAAATTCAGCATTATTTCATCAGTTCATAAAGCCTGGGATGATGCAGAACACCATTTATGTTCTCCATAATAGTGAGGGGGTTCAGAAAAAATATCATGAGGATGTCAATGCAACCTTCCTTGAGTATGATAAGAAGTTGTTAGGTTTAATTGCTCAAAATAGGATCAAGGTTCATGCTGATGTTGTGAGCATGAGACCAGTTGTAAGTGAGGAGCAATCATTAATTTTCCGAAGGAACTTCACGGCTAATGAAGTAGAGTAACCTATGTTCTCAATTTTAGGGGATAAAGCTCCTAGGCTTATGATCCCAGCTTAAGTGTAAGTTTTGTTTGGTTATCTTACTCTTAATTACAACAAAAAAGCTCTTGGGCCATATGGTTTGGTGGTTTTTATTTATGGATGAATGGCTCATAATTGGAAATGATGTGACTAATGTTGTGCTAAATTTATTTTCTATTGGAAAGCTATTGAATGAGGTTATGACGTAAGCTCCACATTTCTGATAAGTTGTTTTTAATGTGTAGACACCAATAATCACTTTCTAAACAAAATTTATATAACCTAACAAGCAATTACTAAGAATGTGGTAAGGGCAACTCAAGGGTCGATCCACGGGAAAATTAGGGTTAATCAAAGTCTAACAAGTCTAAATTACCTAATTGAAGGGTTTTTGGGGGTTCTGAATGATTTTGTAACAACTAATAACTAACTATTATCAAAGAACTAGCAAATAAATACGAGAAATATCAATAAAGAAAATGTTAGAGTTTAGGCTATTGGTATGAATCAAAGCGGAACAATGATCATTAATGTGATTGTTATTCAAAGGGAGATAATTATGGAAGGTTTAGTTTTCTCTAAAATACTCGAGTTCTCTCTCGAATGCTCCTCAAGAACAATCGTTTAATCAATCAACTAAATCCTCTCTCGAACGGTCTTTAGTCAATTGATTAAGAGATTGGATAAATACAAAAAACCCCTAATACAAGGATGATCTCCTTAATTTGTACCCAATATCTTGGCCTAGAAATTAAGTTGATTCAAGGGGATGAAAGTTCAAAGTTCGATTAAGAATATTTGGAATCAAAGAACATAGCATAAATGTGATCAATATTTATCTTATGGTCTCAAAACACCAAGATCAATGCATAATCATCATTAAATCATCACAATTACACTAACAATCTAATGATCGAAAACCTAATTCATACTTTCACTCAAATCCTAGATAGGAGACTACTTACTAATCATGAATTCTAAGCACAAAAATATGAAATTTATAACTAATTTAGGGCTAAATATGATTAATATAATAGAAATAATAAAATTATAAAATTATATTACTCTAAGAACTATAACTACAGAGAAATAGTGATTAACATTGACAACATGAATAAAATTGAAAACTCGTATTCAAAAGTACCTTGAATGTTTCGAAATCAACAACCGTAATATCTAAATCTAAAATCTAAGATTAATCACTATGTTTTTATATCCAGGAAGAACCCTAATAAACTCTCTAATCTATAGAATAAAAGCATTTCAAAAATAAAACATCCTTACTTTTTTATTAGGCACGAGGCCTGATAATTTTTGACAGAACATAATTGGTGCGGGCGCACCAAACACACTGATCTCCAAGTGCAACAATCTGACAAAAGGTGCGGGGGCACCTCATTAGCTGGTGCGAGCGCACGACTGTTCTGCTCTATTAGCACAATTCAACTTAAACACACATAATACTTTCACTTTAGATCCAAATCAAGCTTATGACCAGTCGTTGGAAAGATATCAAACACATGCTTTCACGTACGACTGGAATAACCTTCATCCGATTTGTGGTTTGAAAGTTATGGCTAGTTGAAGTTCTCTGTACAAGATTCTTTTGTGCAATGTGCTGCTTTGTGCGAGCGGACATGGGACATGGTGTGAGCGCGCCATTTCTCAACGTGTGCTATTTTTGCATTGCTTTCTTTGCTGAGTCTACAACTTTTAGCCGTCTTCGGTAGTCCCACATATATTAAGAACATGGCAAAACAAGGTGAAGGCAAATGTAATAGAAATTTGGTAAATAATGACTGAAAATCTAGAAAAATATCACTATGATGAAGAATGATCAAGTAAATAAGATAGAAAGGGAAAGGGAGAAGAAAGAGGGAACAAAGGGGAGAAAGAGGATCAAAATGTGTTAAAAGGAGTCTATAAGTTGCGTTAAAAACGCACTTATCAAATTCTCAGTTTAGTTCCTAAAGTTGTTTGTCCTAGGAATGTTTCTGAATTTAGACATATTGCCTACTGTAATATTTTTAGAAGTGTATAACAAAAATTCTTTGTAATAGACTATAGATGGTGCATTATGATATAATTACTGAAAATTGGGGAGCGTTTGTCCATGAAAGATTCATTCTGCATACTGTGATGGTCTACCAGGATATTGTGAGATTATATGGAAGGAAGAATGTGAAAGCTAGCTGTCTAATGAAGCTGGACATGAAAAAAACCTATGATACAATTTAATGAGATTTTTAGAAGAAATATTAGAGGGTCTTAAGTCCCCAATTGGTTTTATTAGTCTGGTTATAATATGCCGGAGGTCTCTAACATTTACTTTGATGACTTCATAGGTATTTTGAATCAAAAAGGGGTTTTTAGACAGTGTGATCTCAATTATCCTCTTCTCTTTATGATTTGTATGGAGTAATTGTGTAAGGTAATGAAGAAGATGAGTGCAAGCTCCAATTTCAGTTATCATCCTAGATGCAAAGCTCGCTCTTAAGATCACTCATTTAGGGTTTGATGATGATGTAATTTTGTATTGTGAAGGAGTGTTCCCTTCTATGTATTTAATATTGTAATCTTTTAAGCTATTTTTCGAACTCATCAGGGCTATGCATTAATGAGCATAAATCAGAGTTCTATACTTCAAATGTTCCAATGATCATGTGATCTAGAATATTAAGAGGTATATGGGTTTGCTTATACATTCCTATTTTTTCAATAGAGTATTTGTGGTTGAATGTGGTAGTTTGGTTGAAAAATAAGTGCAAGAATCAGGATATGAGTAGAATAAATCTCTCCAACGCTGGGAGATTTCAATTGATTAACTAAGTATTGTTTAGTATTCACATATACTAGGCACATGTGTTAATTCTTCCTAGTAGTGTTCTTCAGGAGCTTGAGAAGATATGTAGAGCTTTTCTTGTGGAGTGGTTTCTACTATTGTGCAAAGCTTGAGAATATCAAATGGAATCATATTTGTACCCTAAAAAAAGTAGGGAGATTAGGTATTAGGAAGATTAAGGAATAGAAGAAAGTTGCTCTAGTAAAGTTTGTTTCGGCGCAATTGTTTGTAAACAAGATAATTTGTTGATTAAATAGTTCTTCTCTCTCCTCCACTTCTTCTTCCTCTTTTCTAAATCTAACACAACCACCACTACCCCCGCCACCACTACCACTACTCCCCAGTCCCCACTACTGCCACCACCACTCGCAACCTCTTACTCACAACCTTCCTCCCTGTAGCCGCCCCTCCGTGCAACCACCTTTTTCTTCCTCCTCTTCCCTTCTCCTTCTTCCTTTTCTTCCCTTCATCGCCTTCCTAATCCCCTAGTGCACCCCCAACCCCATCAACCCCCACCACTGCCACCAAGGTCCCCTACTATCCTAGCCCCTCGAAAAAATCAAATTATTGTAAAACAAGAAAAGCTAAAAAAAATTTTAAAAAAACCTTGGAAAACCAGTAAAATCATATCTTCTTATCCCTCCTTTCTCTTCTTCTTCCTCCACAGTTTTCACAGCTATTTATTCTAAATATGTTTTTACTATTCATGGGACTGAACCAAAATTTCGGTTCCACCATGGCGGAGCCATCCCATTTTTTTGTTTCCTCCATGGTGGAAATGAAAAAAAGTGGTGAGTTCCATCATGGTGGAGCCGAGATTTTGGTTCATTTCATAATAAAAATTTCTTAATAAATTTTATTTTTTTGGTAAAAAAAATACAGGCAGTAAATAGTAATAACCTTCAAAAATACAAAATTACTTTGATTGTGTTAAGTTGTACACAAAACGATATACATGATTTGACAAGGAGATACGTAGGTGGGTAACTATATTATACCAACTGGATCGTCTCACCAAATCCATGGTAACACAGTCGCATTCAGTACTTTTTTCCTTACTTTTAGGTATCCTCGAATTTTCATATGTTAACTCGTATTTCTTTTCATTTTCACTTACATTATTGCATGACTTATACCAATTTGCTTCTAAATAATTGTATTTTACTCTCAAGTGTTAAGCCTCTAGGTTATTAGGCGTGGAGTATCTAATAATGAAAAAAGGGAGAACAAGAAATTAAACATAAAATACTTCCCCCATCTGTTTTCAATGAAACATTGGGTGAAATGACACTATTCATTGATCAATTTTGACTCCAATTTATCGCCATTATTTAAATAAAAATATAGTCAAGTGGGACCTTGTTATATTCATCTCGATTCACACTATCAAATTTTAACTTTTTTTATATTTTTTTATGTGTGCACAACTAAAGATATTAATGATCAAAGAAGCACGATGGGTTGCATGAAAAAGAAAACATTTCACTTTAAAACAGAAAGGAAGAAGTAATCGAATCTTAAATAGTACATTCATTAATTTGTATACTTTCTTAGAAATACTTGAATTAATTTTTCTCACTAGTAGATAGGCAGGGGAAAACATTAACATATGTGTTTGGAGATATTAACTGTCAAATAATGTGTATTTTGGAGATCGTAAAAAACAAATGAGTAATCCTTTGAGGAAGGGAAATAGTTTACATAATTTTTAAAACTTAAGTATTTAGTTATTAAGCGAATTACAGAACAAAGAAGATTGGTTTCACAGGTTACAATTATTATTTATTTTTTGAACATCCCTGAACATCATTGTGAGTTCGTTCATGGTACACCCAAAGGCAGTTCTTTAATAAATTCTCCAAATGAACAAAATTTTATTCATTTTTAATTACTTATTTCTCTCTTTTAGCTTTTTCACTCTTCTTTTTATTTTTTCTCTTACCTCCAATTTTTTCTCTCTTCTATTGTTTCTCTTTTTGTCCCTCCAAATATTCCTCCTACATTGATTCTCTCTCTTCTAAAAATTTGCAACCTTCATTGAAATTAATGATTGACAAAAACAAATATTGAAGCTCCGAATAATGGAGGAATTAATTTTAAATTTGATAATTAACATTAGAGTTTTAAAAATTCTTTAAGGGCGAAATTAATGATCGATAATGCAAAAAAATGATTATAGAATCAACTCTAGTTTTAGTATTCCGCTTATATCTATTGTCTCTCTTACCTCAGAATTTCTCTCTCATCCGTTGTTTGTCACCTCCAAATTTATCTCTGCTTCATAATTTCTCTCTCATCATGGCCAATCAAATTGATGAACTGTTAATTATGATTTGAGAAAGTTGGCTTTATCAACGACAAATGTTGAAGTTTCGATATTTATCAATCGTGGACTTAGTTTCACATTTGAAAGCAATAATGCATATACGAAATGGAGCAAACACTTATTCATTTGAGAAAATGATAGAAAAAAGTTTGTTCATTTTGGCAAAAGTGTGTACTCATTTTCTCAAAATGACTAGAAGTGTTTGCTCAGTTAAGAAAGTGTTGGGGGGGAATGAGCAACATTTGTTAGAAATGAGTAAAATTCTACTCATTTAGATAATATCAAATGAGCAATGGGTAAAAAATAGTCTTGCGAGTACCATTAGCATGATATATCTAGATTGACAACAAATATTACCCATCATTGTCGGAAGTGTCTATAGTCTAACCTTGAATTTTTGAATTCGCCACTAACAAGAATAGGTCGGCTTTGACATAAATCAACCTCTTTTATAAAAGAATATGCAACTTTTCTTTATCAGAATCAATATGTGGTCCTCATCATATAAACTATCAAATAATATTTGCAACTTGTTTATGACATAGCTTTGAGGTTTGAACAAATTTACATCGAAAATACCTTACTTTTCTATTGTTATTTTTTTGGCTGGTATTCTACGAAAAATTAACAACAATTTTTATCAATTGTATGTGTTATATGTTATTTTACTAGTCTTTTGACCCATGCATGATGCACGGGAAGTTTGCAGACTAACTGTGTATGCTTTTTAATTGAACATTAGAAAAGTAGTTGAACAAAGACCAATAAAACTGTAAACAACTTTAAAATTATTGAATTGTTAATCATATAATTGAATGTATTACAACTTATTTGTGTGGAAAAATTTATTTATAAACCACATTGGTTGTAATTGTACATACATCTTGTTCTTTATCATGAATGAGAATTTTCAGTACTTTTTTACTCGTCATCCTAGAAACTGCAAAATAGAATTGACCATGGCTGAAAACAGGTATATAAATATATATAAATATAATTTAATTTTAAAATAAATTATTTCTTTAAAGGTTGACTATTTGAAAGTCAAATGAATTATTTTAAGGATTTAAGGAAGTAAATATTCAATTAAGGCATGCTTTGAAAAATATTTAAATATCTTTTTGGTTTTGATAAAGGAATTTAAATGGGCTCGAGGAATCCAAATACTAATTAGATTAGGAAAAAGAATTCTAGTGATGATAGGAGTTTCAATCATCAATCTTATTCATCATTAAACTCTATTTAAAGCCCAATTGCCTTTTCCTAAGCCCAAAAGAAGAACACACATATAAATACATTCAACCCAAATTTTACCCACACACAAACATTCTCTCTCCTCCCTCTCACAACCGGCGCCCCTTTATTTCTTCTCACTCACACATGTTTTTCTCCTTCTTCCTTTCTTCTCTTACAAGAAATGATTTCTTCCTCAACAAGAAACCTTCCTCCTTCACTTTGAACCACCGCCGACCACCGTGAGTGCTGCCTGTTGATGCCACGTCACCCAGTCGGTTTTGTCCTCTTTTTCCTTTGTGTTGGTTTGATTACCTTTCTTCCTCCTCAAGTTTTATTTAAAGATTATGTTTTTAATATTTGTTTTTAGTTGAATTCTGTTTAGAAGCTTTAATTTGATGATTTAATTATGAATCTATGATTATATAATTTATGTAGTGAAGAAATAAAATTCAGATTTAAGAATTATGTTTAGATTGGAATTTTAATTATCAAAGCATGAATTTTAGGGTGTTAAAGATTGGAAAATCATAGTAGTATATTATAAACTATAGAATTGATTATTCTTATAAGTTTAAGTATGTTTAAGCATGTTTAAAGGGAGTTTTAATAGATTATATGTTGCTTGAATTTTAAAAAGGAGATTAATATTGATGGAGTTTTAACGATTTTTAATAACTAGTATAGTAGTACTATGCTAGGAAGTGTTAGTAATTGAAGTTTTAATAATGGAAACCACTTTTAAATATCTTTAAAGGAGGTTCAAAGTATTTTAAAGTTGCTGAAAATTATTTGAGTATTGATTATGAATTTATATTGGTTGTTTGGGGCGGAGACTTCTCTCTCGGCGACTTTTAAGACTGTTAAAGTGGCCTATTAGTTTGTTTGCACAAGGTACGTACATACCTATGTGTTGATTGATGTAGTATCATGATTTTAAGAAGGAAAGTTATGTAGTATCATGTATAGGAACTATGTGAGTTCATATATGATTGCTATTATGTTGGATTTTGCATGTTTTATGCCTGTGTGCGAACATATTAAATATGAGATTTATATCATGTTTGTATTGAAGATTGATGCAAGCATGTTGGTTGGGAACTTTATTTTGTTAATTCACGTGGGAAAATCAATATATTTATTGGTATGGATCATGATTAATTGAATCATGTTGTTCCCTTTTATTATTATTATTATTATTATTATTATTATTATTATTATTATTATTATATTATATTATATTATTATTATTATTATTATTATTATTATATTATTTATTATTATTATTATTATTATTATTATTATTATTATTATTATTATTATTATTATTATTATTATTATTATTATTATTATTATTATTATTTCACTACTCTATGAGGCCAGAGGGCCTTATTTGGTATGTTGATATTTTATACTTTTAAAAGGTAAGTTGGTTATTGGCTAGTTCAACATATAAGAAAGATTGGATTAAAAAAGGAATTAATCTTGGGTTGTAAGTTATATGATCACTTATTTAATCCTAAGATAAAAATAAAGTTGTGAATGTTTGATGATATATTATCTGTGTTGCTTGTGTGTCATAATAAATAATAAATAGTAAATCATGTTAAGTGAAACTTGTAGTAATAAACTTTAGATTGTTGCACGTCCAAAGTTGGACAATCTAGGAGTTGGTGGACATGGTGAGCGGGCCATGGCTTTTTTCTGGGTTCAGATTGATCACCGTTCCTATTTTATTTTATTTAAAAGGTTTCTCGATATCGTAGGTCATGGTAATAAGGAGTCGCGTCAGTATTTTGTCTTCCAAAGGGAAGGCTGGTTTTTATTTAGACAACTCGGTCCAGTGATTATTCCATTTAAAGTAATAAAAATGTTGTTAAAGTTTAGTTCAGTAAAAGTTATTAGCAGATTGTTATGTTGTTATTTACCTCTGCTCACTATTTATCAGTATCATGTTAGAAATGTTTATTTATTATGTAGTACTCAGCTTTGCTGATTACGTGCTTTGTTTATATGCGTTGATCATGACTTTTCCTTATTGATCCTGTGATGATCCATTCTTGGTCAGCATATTCTCTATTGCATTGTCATCTACAGGTGTGAAGATGATGTATCATGGGGGTTCGGGAATGGAGAGCTTGTGTAGCATGTTAATTAATTTATCGTATTATAGTTAATACATTTATATTTAAGTTGGTTTGAAGTTAACGTTAACGTTGTTGATTGGTTTTAAAGTTGACTTTTTTATTTATTAAATTTTAATTCTAAAGTTAGTTATATGTTTTCCGCTGCAAAATTCTGAATAAGCCGATACATTATCACACAGGTAATAATGCTTTGATGATTCTCTAGTTTTATATTTGAAAAGTATTTTTTGGAAAAGTGAGAATTTTTGGGGTGTTACAAAGTGGTATTTGGGAGCTTTAGGTTTATTTTAAAATTTTTAGACGCCTAACTAGCTAGTTATTTAAAATGAATTTCTTAGAATTGGGCTCCTACTTAGTCGTTGTGTTTAAATGAATTTTTGAAACACGTTATTGCTCACAAATTGGAATTCGAATTTTTTTTATTCGAAATATAAGGCTCGAATTTTTTTTATTAATGTTCGAAAATCTTTCAAATTTTTTATATATATATGTTCGACGTTTTTTTAATTTTATGTATTTATTATTTACTCGAAATTTATAAAATATTATTATTTGTTATTTTAATATTTCTAGTTTATTTTATTTACTTTATTGTTGTGTGAGAGATGGGTAATATAGGAAGGGCATAGATGATAGAAATATTATACGTCTGCACTAAATAGTTAGTTTAGCATGATTATACTTTTTTTCTTTCCTGCTAAATGTTTATGTTATTCCTATGCTTATATGGTTGGTTATACTTACTTACTGTTTATTGTTGGAAATATACGTTAAGTGAGAGTATCAATTGCTTATAGAAGTTATATTTATTAGTTATAGGCCTCTAGCCATGTCTAATAGAGAAGTACTAGAGTAAGGAGCTACTACAATCCTATTGTGCTGAGTGATGATGAGAATGATGGAGGTTATGAGTCTGATAGTAAGAGCTACACTAGTTTAAACTTTGTTATGCATCGTGTCTTGAAAGTAGGCATCCCTAATAGCCATGATGAGGTGATTCAAGAGTTTAATCGTACTAGAGGGAAAACCTAAAAGGAAATTTATAGTGCCACTTGGAGATCTTATCTGAGCGATGTTAGTAATTTAGAGTTAGAAGAGGATGAAACTCAACTCAAAAGGATTCAAAGATCTACTAGACCCAGGAATTCATATCATTATTGTTTTAGTGAAGACTCTGGAGACTTCGAAGATTAAGTGCTTACTCCATAAAAGTACAAAGAAAAAAAGGATATGAATGATAATGTAACTCCATAGAGTATTTATTTGTGTTCTAAGGTTAGTAGTTGAATAAGTAGCTAAACTACAATAGTTTAAATTTCCTTATTTAGCATCTTTATATTGTTGAGGAATAAGTTGGTTATTTTGGATTGGAAGAATATTCTTATTATCGTTCGAGGAATAAAAGTTGTTATTCAGCTATTTGAGTTGAGTGAGAATATATTTTGGTATGCGAAAAGGGAAATATTTTATTTATTATAATTGGTTTCATTTGATCCTTATGTGATTATTAATGTGAATATATATATTTGTTATGGTTCATAATGTGTGAACTTAGTGTTATAGTAACTTTATGAGAAATTGTTTGTTAATGCGATCTTTATGGTAAAATCAAATGCTGCCTTCGTAGAGAATGACAAGTAAGTTGTGAATCGAAACCAAAGTAGTATTACGTTAAAATTTAGGCCGCGCAATAGAATGGCTAACAACGGTAACAACTTAGCTGTTGCTATTCACCTATTGGAGGAAAAACTGATCCAGGAAAGAGCTTAGTGTCCCGATTCTGCTGGGAACATGTTCGAGAGGTTAAGTTAAGCCACCGTTATTTAAGGGACAAACTGATTCTATCTTTTTAGAGAACTGGATTAGAGAGTTGGAAAAGATCTTTGGGGCTGTGAACTGTTGTGAGGGTATCAAAGTAGGTCAAATTGTACTGTATCTAAAAGACGAGGCTTACTTATGGTGGAAAGAGAAGGGGACTAGACTTAGTGTTGTGGAAGAGTTTAATTGGAAATCCTTTATTGCTGCTTTAAGAGAAAAAATTTACCCTACATTTATGAGAAAGCAAAAGGCTCAGGAGTTCATAAACCTTAGGATGAGGAGTATGACTATCTGTGGGTACTATGACAAGTTCATAGCATTGTCTAGGTGTGCACCAGAGGTAGTAGCTACTGAGGGGTTAAAGGCTTATTAGTGATTTGAGCAAGGTTTGACTAAGAAAATTCAATATGGGGTTAGGTGGTGAGACCTTTGTGTCCTTATATGCTGTTTATGGGAGAGCTGCCCATATTCTTTTGTTTGGTCGTTTGTCATTAAGAGTCTAGGGTTGGAAGATTTTGAGGTGATTGATTTGCCTATTAGTATACCTACTTGAGAGATCATAAGGTGTACCAAATTGTTTAAAAATTTGCCTAAATGCGTGACAATTAATCTTGTGTCATTACACAATTTCGCTACCTAATTAATATTCCTTGGAAGGATGACTGGTGCACCAACCTTTAACCTTATATTGTTATTCAATAAGCCTGAACATTTTATTGTATTAAGGAATTTAGTTGAATATAGTTCATGGATCCCAAAGTTCCTTTCTTCTTTGCTAATTGCGTCTGAACTAAAGTACTCCTTTTCCTTTCCTGGGATGGTAGACAACACATGATAAATAACTATATCTCGACTATCTCATTTGTCGAAGCTAGAATAGCTTTTTCTTGAAAGTACTTTGCTTCCCATAGATGATCTGTAAAGCAAGGATATGTGCTTTGAACAATTGCAGAAATAGGGTCTTTTCCTCCATCTATACGAATATCATTACTAATATAATATGAATGAAACCCATTCCATCAT
The DNA here is from genome assembly GCF_026745355.1 of Beta vulgaris subsp. vulgaris. Taxonomy (NCBI): domain Eukaryota; kingdom Viridiplantae; phylum Streptophyta; class Magnoliopsida; order Caryophyllales; family Amaranthaceae; genus Beta; species Beta vulgaris. Next base: position 36,253,716 of record NC_079202.1, on the reverse strand, counting down.
TCAGCTCTCCAACATTTCCATCACATACTTAGTATCCGATCTGAAAACTCTTTTATTTCTTGAAGATCAGAGTTTGAATGTATTGCTTGTAGACCCTTGTTGTGAGTAAGTTTAAGCACTTTACATGAACCCCACAAAAAAGAAGAATGGATGGCTGCAAAAACAATATCCTGTCTGGTTCCCTTAGGAATGACCAGTATTATTTGCCTAAGATCACCAGCAAACACGACGACTTTTCCACCAGAATATCTATGCAAGTTAGCACTGTCAACTGACCGCATAATGTCTTTCAAGCTCCTATCCAACGCGTCAAAATAGTACTTATATGCACCATATGTGCTTCATCCCAAATGCCAAGCTTGTTTTAATAAGTAGTGCAACTAAGTCTGTCCCCGACCGAATGCCAGCACATGTGGAGTTCTCACCGACATTCAAAGGTATACCGAACCTTCAATGAGATGTTCTACCTCTTGGAAGGAGTAGTGATGCAATTCCACTTGAAGCAACCAGTAGTACGATTTCTTATAGCAGCACATAATGTTCTCCACATATATGTTTTACCTATTCCTCTATGTCCGCAAACAAAGAAGACACCTCCTTGAGATGGCATCCATGATTTTATGATTAATCTTTAGTTGCTCGTCAGTTAAACCTGAAAATAACATATATGCTCATCAGCTCATTATGTTATATATTATTTTTTGGTGTTTGCACCCGGTTCACCCTTCGGGCTACATCCGGATCGAGGCCAAGTTCGGGGTGGTTAGGTTCCATTCCTCTCCCAAGGGTGTTGCGGGGATTCGAACACGAGTCCGTCCTACCAAAGCCAGTCCCCATCACCACTGGGCCAACACTTACTTGGTATTATGTTATATATTATAATAGGTTAGAAAGAAATATAAAAGGAAAGTGGAGCAAATTGTCCTTTTATTATCGTTTAACAAAATTATAAAATCACTCATTGTTTGTCTGTAAATCCTATCATATCATATGAAATATGTGCCCTTTCTGTGACGAGATCACGAGATTATATACTTTTACATGTAACTATGACCTTGTTTGAAACCTACGAAAAATTAAACAAAATGCTATCTGCATGCACTGATAGTGAAAGAAAGATTAATTTACCCTCTCCAATTTATTTTTTGAAGAGTATCGCATATGTTTAAGCAAATTAGGAAAAAAAAAAGAACCACTTTTCATTCCCGAATCACAAATCAAATCTCACATGAAGTGTACTTATAATAATTTATTGTGAGATAAGCTGAATAATTCCCATCCAACTTATAAAATTAACTTCCATCATCTTACGTACAATAAGTGTTGAAAGTCTGTCTAACCTTTCAATATATATTAACAGTTTAAATTCGCAATTAAGATGCACATAATAACTCTCTATGTCACTATCTTAGAAGTAAAAACCTGCTGATATTAGAGCCTAAAATGTCTAATACACAATGACTTCAAATATACGTAATGACGTGGTAGTCCCGTAGTATAATCATCTAGCTTCGACTACTATAAATAGAAACACCCTCTAGCATGGTCATAACACACCATCTTCCAACCATAATACATCTCAAAACCAAAACCTCAGTGATCTCTTATCTACTACATTCATCCATACTTTTATAACTTTTTTTAGAAAACAACAAAAATGGATAGAGGCCTCTTCCACCACCGCAAGAACGACGAGGACAAGCCGTCCGACTACTCAGAAACCACCGGTGGAGGCTACGGCACCACCGAAGGTGACCGATATGGCTCAGAAAACACCACCACCGGTGGTGGCTATGGCTCCACCGAAGGCAATCGCTACGGTTCCGATGACACCACCGGTGGTGGTTATGGCACAGAGTCCTACAAAACATCTGGTGGTTATGGTGATACTGAGAAAGAAGGCAACCGTTATGGATCATCAGACTACAACACCACCACCGGTGGCGGTGGCGTAGGCGGTGGCTATGGCTCTACTGAGACTGACCGCTATGGCTCAGACACAGCCGTCGGTGGCGGTAAATATGGTGATTCTGAAACCAAGGTTGGGTATGGAGAGGAAGGAGGTTACAAGAACACTGATAGTGGTGAGACTGAAGAGCCACCAAGGGATTATGAGAAGGAAGAGAAGCATCACAAGCATCTTGAACAGATTGGTGGTGTTGGTGCTGTTGCTTCCGGTGCTTATGCTCTGGTAATTTATTTTCTAAGTTCTTTATCTTCTATACAGTGAAATTTTGAAAAATTCATAGACTTTTAAGGTCAGAAATATGTTTTTTTAAAGCGTTTTACCAATTATAAATATTATGACATTATCTATAAAAGTCCCTAAGAAAAAACATTATCTATAAATTACCATAAATTGTCAAATGAAGTATATAAATAGTGTGAAATTAACTTGCTGCAACTTCAAAAATCAAAAGAGTTAATTAAAATTATGCCTAAGAACGACCCAAAACTTAGCTAGCTAGTTCACAATAACTTGGCCTTGTATGTCTTTGTCTATTGAATATATTTACATTCTTTTTTTGGCATATAATTACAGTATGAGAAGCACCAGGCGAAGAAAGACCCAGAGAATGCACATAGGCACAAAATTGCGGAAGAGATCGCAGCCGTCGGAGCAGTTGGAGCCGGAGGTTTTGCCTTCCATGAGCATCACGAGAAAAAGCATGCTAAGGAAGACAGAAAGGAAGAGGAGGAGGAGGGGAGCGAGGGCAAGGAGAAGAAGCACCACTTCTTTTAATTCTAATCAACCTCTTTGATAACGTGCTATAATATATTTATAGTTCGAGGTGTTTCAATTTGTATTTTAAAGAAAAAAAAAACTTCTGTATCTTTAATTTTGTACTTATTTTATTGTCTTGTCCTAGAAGAAAAAGGAGTTGCATGTCTTTGTGTATTAGTTAAGCTTGCAAATTTTATCTTTAGTATGTTGTGAGTGAGATCGAGTCTATTTTATACTGTACCTTAGTTTTCTTGTATATCAATAAACATGCTTTTATCCGGTTGTTGATTATTATTAGTTGTTCTCCCTCCGTTTCGAAATATAAGGCACATACGATTTTCGAGGTCGAAATTTGACCGTCAATTACTCTCAATTTACGTGGACAAAAATTAAAAAAATTAATGTTATTATAGTAATTTTCAAATTATGAGAGATATTTGTGAGATATTGTGGTCCAAGCAAATTTTCGTAACGCGTGAATGGCTTATATTTTGAAACGAAGGGAGTATGTGTTAATCATAATTATGTTACGGAGGTCGGCCAAGTGTCCCATCGGCTAGGCAACGACGAGGCTCTTGAGTGGCTGAAAGGAATTTTAGCCGAGTCCTGTCCTTCGGTCGGGTGGAACGATGTATGATCTGTGTACTAGGAGATTTCGAAGCCGAAGCCGCTGAAATGCGGGCAATGATGGCCATTGAGGAGGCCGAGGAGGAGGTTGCTGAGAATGAGGATGACGGTGTCGAGGCCTCCCTGGCCACTGAAGCTTCCGAAGCCACCCTTGCTAAGGCCGCAACTGACATCCCTCCTAGCTCTCACGCACTTTTGTAGCTGAACTTGTTAATTAATGAATCTTTTTGTCATTTGCAATATTATTCTTTTGACTAACTTTCCGACTGACTTTTTGCAATCCGACTAACTCTCCAACTAACATTCTGACCGGCTTTTGTTTGCTGATTAAACTGGTTATGTCTTTGTGAATTTTGTTAAGTCTTGACTGGTGAAGTCTTTGTGAATTTTGTTAAGTCTTGACTGGTTAAGTCTTTTATGTGTTTTATCGCAATGTCGAACATAGAATATGACTGGTTAAGTCTTTCATGACAGGTTAAGTTTCAAACTACAAAGTTCTAATGAATAGATGCAAAAAATTGTTTGGTCAAATCTAGAGAATGTCGAATGGACTGGTTATGCCCCTATTGCATGTGACAAATATTACACATAGAATTTTGCGAGATTATCGACGTTCCAAGGTCGGGCCAAAGGGGTCCCATCGAGAGATTCTAGTCGGAACGTGCCAGGCTTGATCACCTCCGTTACTTTATATGGGCCATCCCACTTGGCGCCTAACTTTCCTTTTAAGTGTGAAAGTCCAGTGGCCACCACTTTTCGGACCACACAATCGCCAAGTTGGATAGGCCGTGATTTTACTCGTTTGTTGAACTACCGAGTGACTCTTGGCTTGTTTCGGATGGATGTTAGCAAAGCATTGCCCTTGGTTTCGAGTAGCAAGTCCATGTTGATAGGCTTTTCTTCTTCGTTTTTCTCGAACTCCTAGAAGGTTATCCGAGGAGGTGGTGCGCCCTCTACGGGAGCAACTTCGATTCCTTACTAGTCGTATGGGGACTGACCTATTGCCTCTTTCGTTGTAGTTCTTGTTGACCAGAGCACTCTAGGTAGGTCATCGACCCAGGATCCCTTTGCGGCTTCTAAGGACTTTTTGATGCATTTGAGAACTATCTTGTTAACTGACTCGGCTTGTCCATTCGTCTGTGGCCTTAACATGGCCGAGAACTTGGTTTGTATCCCAAACCAGGCACAATAGTCTCGAGTAAGGCTGCTTTTGAATTATCATCCGTTATCTAATACCAATGCCCTCGGTACTCCGAATCTGGTGATTATGTTCTTCCATATGAATGCTTCAACTTACTTGTCCGTTACTAGGGCGAGTGGTTCGGCTTCTGTCCACTTGGTGAAGTAGTCGATTGTCTTAATCAATAACTTCCTTTGACCTGAGGCCAGGGGGAATGGTCCGAGTTAGTCAATTCCTCATTTGTCGAATGGGAGAACCGCCTGAATCGTAGTAAGAGGGATAGCCGGTGCTCTAGGGATGTCTAAATGGATCTGGCACGAGGGGCAATTTTGACCAACTCTTGAGCATCTAACTAGTGTGTGGGCCAGTAGTAGCGGCTCTGAGGGCTTGCCAGCTATGGTCCTTCCCCCTTCGTGACTTCTGTAAGCTATGTGGTGAATTTCTCGGTGGATATAGTTCCCCTCTTTGGGGGTCACGCACTTGAGAAGGGGATGAGTGAAAGACATTTTGTAGACGTGGTCCTCGTGCCACAAGAACCACCGGACTTATGCTTGATTCGCTCGGCCTCCTTATGATCATCAGGAAGCAGCCCATCCCTTAGGTATTCGACCACCTCTTTCATTTAGGTGGACGTTCAGTTCAGTACCAGTTGTTCCTTACCTCCCATATGATGGTCCGGGGAAATGACCCTTCGGCCGAGATGGCCATCTGAGCCAAGGAGTCGACTAGTTGATTTTCCTACCGGAGTATATGACTAATGTCGAAGTTGGACATCTTCTTGATGATCTCTTGGTTTTTTGCCATGTACATTCGCATGTTGCGTTCTTTGGCTTCGTATTCCATTAGTGAAAAAAACCTTATATGTCACTTCGTAACAGAACCGCATCCGAAAATCAACATAAAAAATGGGAAGGAAACCTGGGAAGATAATCTGATGCGGTCTTCTTATGTTACGCATCATATTACGAAATCTGATGCGGTTTGGTGGACCGCATCAGATTTTCGTACTTTTTTAAAGCTTAACTTTCCGCGTGGCCCATGTTCGTGCGTGGCCCATGTTCCGGCACATGTTAACAAATTAAACTAAACTTTCCACGTGGCCCATGTTCCTCCCTCATTTTCGTCCCAACCTCTTACTCATAACCCGTTCCCTCTCTCCTCATATTCCTCTTCCCTTTCTCCTCTCATAAACCCTAAAACTCTTCTCCTCAACTCCCTCTCCTCTTCCCCCTCTCATCAACTCCCTCTCAACGTTATTTTCAGCATCAACAACGCTCCTCCGTCATCAACCGCCGCGAACTCAATGCTCCTCTATCATCAACCGCCGCGAACTCAACGCTCCTCCGTCATAAACTGCCGCGAACTCAATGCTTCTCCGTCACTCGTCGTCTTCGATCTTAACGATGCTCCGTCGCTGTCAGTGGCGTTCTCCTCCGTTGCTCATCGCTGTCAACAACCACCGCCATGAACCGTCTCTAGATCTAGGGTTGGATTTATTTTTATTTTTTTAATTTCCATTTTCGTCCGACTTTTTTTTATTTTCGTTTCTAATTAGTTTAGTTTTAAGTTTATAAATTTATTTCCGAATTTTTGGGCTTTTTTATCTAGATTGTAATTTTGTACCTTTTTAGATCTTAGGGTTTCAATTTCATATTTTTGTTTTCATTTTCGTTTTAAAATTCTTTGTATAAGTTTCATTTTGTATTTTTTAACTCTATGTATATGTTTTTCAGTTTTTATTATTTTTTTGTATAATATTTCATTTTTCAGTTTAAGTATTAGTTTTTTTTATTCTATATATGTAAAATCGTTGAAATTATCATATATGAGTTTTATTTTTGTATAATAAAACTTGTGTTTTTTAATGTTGTGTATATAATTAAGGCTGAAATGTTGAGACTGCCTGGCGTGAGTGATTGTCACGCAGTACAATTTTTTTTAAAAGACCCTTGCCCATTTTCAAATCCGGTCTTGTTCAAAATCGCATCAGTATCTACAAATCTGATGCGGTTTTAACCGGATCTGTATATCTCCCAATTCTGCTACGAGCCCATCTGATGCGGACAAAAACCGCATCAGTAAGCCCGGTTTGACCGCACCAGATGAACTTTTTTCCACTAGTGTTCACTTGAGACCTGGCCCACTATGAGTTGTGAGTCGATGGCTTGACATGAGATATGCCCCAACCAAGATAAAAAGTTGAAGCCCTAGGATGAGAGCTTTATACTCCGCTTCGTTATTAGACCCCAAGAACTCGAACTTGATGGCATACTCCATCTTTTATCTGAGCGGAGACTTGATTGCCCGACCAGCTCCATACCCTAATTTTCTCTCCTTGACTCGTATTCTAGACCAAAATCAACAAGTTGGTCGGCCTAATCAGTCATCCAACTGGAGTGGTTTCTGCTTTTATCACCTTCTTGAGCGGCTGTCAAGTGAGGACTTTGATCTGGTGAGCTTGGAAGTATGGTATGAGCTTCCAACTGGCCACGATGAGGGCAAAGACTATTTTCTCAACCTTGTTTTACTAAGCCTCTGCTCCTCTACAGGCATGGCTGATGAAGTAGACCAGATGGTGTTTTACTTCCCTTTCGGCCACCTATACCCGCGCTGAGCGCGTATTCCAAGACGGCTAGCTACATGAACAATGCTTACCCCGGCAAGGGATATATGTTTTGGAGGGTTGATAGGTATTTTTTGAGGGAGGCGAAGGCCTGTTCGACTTCATCGTCCCAAGTGAACTCTTTTCTTTTCAAAGCTTTGAAGAAGAACAAGCTCTCATTTGCCGACTGGGAGGGGAAGCGTCCGACGGCAGCCAGATAACCGGTTAGGCGTTGCACTTCTCGTACGTTCCGAGGGGATTTCGTTTCAATCACCGCTTTGATATTGTCGAGGTTAGCCTCAATCCCCCTCTCGTCCACCAAAAATCCGAGGCATTTTCCTCCCTTCACCCCAAAAACGCTCTTTTTTGGGTTCAACAGCATGCGGAATCGCCTCAATGTGCCCAAGGTTTCCCTTATGTCTGATGGATGATCCCCTGGACCTTGCTCTTGAATAGCATATCGTCGACATATACTTCAATGTCCCGACCCAGCTAGGTGATACGTTCACCCAACATTCTTTAGACCGAATGGCATCATTTTATAGCAGTAGACCCTTTGAGGAGTGACGAAAGCGGTATGGATTCTGTAATGCTCAACAATCAGTATCTGGTGGTAGCTTGCATTTGCGTCTATGAAGCATAGGAGGGGGTGGCCGGTTGTGGAGTCGACCAGCCTGTCGATCTTGGGCAACGAATGGTTATCTTTTCGACAGGCCTTGCTTAGGTCTGTAAAATCCATGCACGTTCTCCATGCTCCACTCGATTTTTTGACCAGTACCACATTGGCCAGCCATTTCGAGTACTGACATTCTTCTATGAAACCTGTCTCAAGCAAATTGTTGACTTCCACAGCTGCAACTGCATACCTTTCGGGAGCTTGGTGTATAAGTTTTGCTTGCTCGGTCTAAACCCCTCTTTGATGTTTTAGCTCATGACACATGACCTTCGGGTCGACTCCGGGCATCTCTGCGACCTAATAGGCAAACACGTTTTGGTACTCGGTGAGTACTTGGACGATTTCTTCTCTTGTTTGAGGGTCCATGGCTTTGCCTACCGTCACCGTCCGATTGGGCTCTTTGCCGATGACTACTTCTTCATCTTTCTCGGCCGGCTAAGGACGTTCATATTGCTTGGGGTTTTCCTTGATGCGGACAAAAATCGCATCAGTAAGCCCAATTTGACCGCATCAGATGAACTTTTTTCCACAAGTGTTCACTTGAGACCTGGCCCACTATGAGTTGCGAGTTGGACTTGGCATTGACAGATGATGCCCCAACCAAGATAAAAAGTTGAAGCCCTTGGATGAGAGATTCGTACTCTGCTTCGTTATTAGACCCCAAGAATTTGAACTTGATGGCATACTCCATCTTTTATCTGAGCGGAGACTTGATTGCCCGACCAGCTCCACACCCTAATTTTCTCTCCTTGACTCGTATTCTAGACCAAAATTAACAAGTTGGTCGGCCAATTCAGTCATCCAACTGGAGTAGTTTCTACTTTATATCACCTTCCTGAGCGGCTGTCTAGTGAGGACTTTGATCTAGTGTGCTTGGAAGTATGGTATAAGCTTCCAACTGGCCATCATGAGGGCAAAGACTATTTTTTCAACCTTGTTTTACTAAGCCTCTGCTCCTCGAAAGGCATGGCTGATGAAGTAGACCAGATGTTGTTTTACTTCCCTTTCGGCCACCTATACCCGCACTGAGCGCGTATTCCGAGACGGCTAGCTACATGAACAATGCTTACCCCGGCAAGGGGGATATATGTTTTGGGAGGGTTGATAGGTATTTTTTGAGGGAGGCGAAGGCCTGTTCGACTTCATCGTCCCAAGTGAACTCTTTTCTTTTCAAAGATTTGAAGAAGAACAAGCTCTTATTTGCCGACCGGGAGAGGAAACGTCCGAGGGCAGCCAGATAATTGGTTAGGCGTTGCACTTCTCGTACGTTCCGAGGGGATTTCATTTCAATCACCGCTTTGATATTTAGCCTCAATCCCCCTCTCGTCCACCAAAAATCCGAGGCATTTTCCTCCCTTCACCCCAAAAACGCTCTTTTTTGGGTTCATCATCATGCGGAACCGCCTCAATGTGCCCAAGGTTTCCCTTATGTCTGATGGATGATCCCCTTGACCTTGCTCTTGAATATCATATCGTCGACATATACTTCAATGTCCCGACCCAGCTAGGTGATACGTTGACCCAACATTCTTTAGACCGAATGGCATCATTTTATAGCAGTAGACCCTTTGAGGAGTGACGAAAGCGGTATGGATTATGTCTTGCTCAGCAATCAGTATCTTGTGGTAGCTTGCATTTGCGTCTATTAAGCATAGGAGCGGGTGGCCGGTTGTGGACTCGACCAGCCTGTCGATCTTGGGCAAAGGATGGTTATCTTTTCGACAGGCCTTGTTCAGGTCTGTAAAATCCATGCACATTCTCCATGCTCCACTCGATTTTTAGACCAGTACCACATTGGCCAGCCATTTCGAGTACTGACATTCTTCTATGAAACTTGTCTCAAGCAATTTGTTGACTTCCACAGCTGCAGCGGCATTCCTTTCGGGAGCTTGGTGTATAAGTTTTTGCTTGATCGGTCTGAACGCCTCTTTGATGTTTTAGCTAATGACACATGACCTTCGGGTCGAGTCCGGGCATCTCTGCGACCTAATAGGCAAACACGTTTTGGTACTCGGTGAGTACTTAGATGATTTCTTCTCTTGTTTAAGGGTCCATGGCTTTGCCTACCGTCACCGTCCGATCAAGCTCTTTGCCGATGATTACTTCTTCATCTTCCTCGGCCGGCTAATGACGTTCATATAGCTTGGGGTTTTCCTTGATGTAGACCTCGAGGCCACTTGAGGGCCGTTCTTCTTCTTGTTTTCTCTTTTTGAGTCCTCTTGGAATTCGACTTTATTTTTCAGATTGTTGCCATAGCATTCTCTTGCAGCCTGCTGATCCGCTTGGCTCTTTACCAGGCCACCTTACCATCATCGGTTTCGAATTTCATGAGGAGTTGGTAGGTGGAAATAGAAGCCTTGGTTTGTTGAGAGTGGGTATCCCTATTATTATGTTATACGGTAGAAGGATGTCCACTACCAATAAGTCAATCAGTAGGCTTCTACCTTTGCCATTTTATCCCATCCGAGTGGGCAACTTTATTGATCCGACTGGAATAATTGAGTTTCCCCTGAAGCCTATGAATGGCTTATTGAGGGGGTGACATCCCGCTAACTATACTTCAATTTTTTGAGGCATTCAAGGGTAATGATGTCAACTGATGACCTGTTGTCCACCATCACTCTCTTGACCCTTGTGTTGGCCACCTTGAGCTCGATAACCAAGTGGTCGTCATGGGGAGTATGCAATGTCCGACCGGATGACTCAAAGGTCATTACAGGAAAGTCGGCTCGGGGTTGCTGGACGTCAAGCATTTGGTGCTTGAAACTCTGGCGCTGGGATTTGCAGGATCGGTCGATTAGGCCTTCCGAGGCAAAGCCACCTGCTATGAAGCCGATGAAGCGTTCGGTATCCCCAGTGTTTGACTGACCCACAATTTGTTTGCCTTTCTCCTCACTTGTGTGTTTGAGGTAGCGGTTCAGCTTGCCTTGGTCCGCTAGGTTGTCCAAGGACTTTTTGAGCTCTCTGCAGTCTTTGGTGGTGTATGCACATTCTTTGTGGTACTCACACTAGTAACTCTTGTCTCTCCGAGCGGATGATGTTCTGATGAGAGGTGGGGGGAGCATAGACTTATCTCTGATGTCCAAATAGATCACCCTTCGGTTCTTGCTGAACCGGGGGTCGTGACCATGATCGCTGAATATGTCTGACAGACCCCCTCTCTTTTGTTGCTTTGGTTTGTCCTTGTGGTTTCCTCTTTCTTTCTCTTCTTGCTCCCATTGTCCGATTAGCGACATCTGTTTGTCACCTGGATGAACCTTTGAACTTTCATCATTTCCTCCGACAAGGTTTTTACTTCGCTTTCCGACAAGGACCATCTTAGCCGACCGGGTTGAAGTCCGGACATTAAGGCGGTAGATGCCACCGCTACCTATAGGTCCAAGACTTTCAATGATTCTTGATTGAATCTTTTGATGTAGTTGGCCAAACTTTCATTCATTTCTTGCATAACCCTCATAAGGTGGAGGCTCGTCTTTTTCTGCCTTTTCCCTGCCTCAAACTGATGGATCAATAGGTCCTCGAGCACCGAAAATCGATAATGATTCCGGCAAGAAGCTCTTGGAACAAATTTAGGGCGAGACCCCTAAGTGTGGTGGGGAAGAATCAGACCAAGTGGCCTCGCAGCTGGTCTACACGCTCATTTGAGCCTTATAAGTGGCCATATGGTCATCAAGGTCGGTTAGACCCGCGAATTGTTCAATAAGGGGGTTTTTTATTTTTCCTGGAGTAGGTGCTTCCATGATCTTCTGCCTGAACGGGACCATGAACTTGAGAGCACCATTCTTGAGGTGAGGGATTTTATAGTGGGCTGAGTCACCCTGGCCCTCTCGCTTAGTGGCTTTCTTATTGAGGATATGTCGGGCATCATATCTTTGGCTGAGGCGCTTCTGGTTAAGATAGTGTCGTGCGTCCTCAGGCTTGCGCCTGGGATGTCCTCTAGGTGATTTGGAGAGGTGAGTTTCCTCTCCATGACGAGCCGACCTCCCTTTGGATGAGTGACGCTCGTCTTTGTATCGTGTTCCGATCTTTCCCTGTCATGTTGACTGGGCTTCTGGGCCTCAGATCTTTGCCGGCTAGGCTGACCGCGAGGTGAGCGTAGGTTGTGCTTTTCTCTTTGAGAGTGCACCAGTGCGTGGTCCCTCGGCTCGGGGGGAGCATGGAGATTAGGCTAAGCCTGCCCTTGCTGAATGGCTTTCAGCATGTCCATGATGCTGCGTTGTAAAGTTTGCTGAAGCTGAGCCGCTATAAGGGTGATGTCCCCTGCGAACAGGGGTTGAGGATCAGCATGTTGTATTTGCTGGGATGGGGACTGATGAGCTTTGTGGGAAGGTTGCTGGTTGGGGTCCATGGTATGGATAATGGGAGACCGGCGAGGAGGTGAGGCTGCCCGTTCGGGTCTCCTGTGGTGTGAAGATAAGGGTGCCCGCTTAGATCTATGGGCCTGTGCGGAAGGCTATCTGTTACGGGTGCTCTTTGCAGGGGGCCATTGCTAAGTAACAATGAGATGGATTTTTGCTGAGTAGCAATAGGGTGAACCTTGCTAAGTGGTGGCGAAGTACCTTTTAATATTATCCCCACAAATGAGCCAAACTGTTTCTGTCTCGAAAGCAATTATGCAAATGTGTGCTGAGTACGAGTAAGGCCCAAGAGCGTTGAACTGAGCTAATTGTCCGTAGACCGGCATCCTGCGAAACAAAGTTAGATTATTTCGGGGGTTGTTCCGGTATCGCCCCTCAGACGCTGAAGTCAGTTGATGATCGAGGTAGAGAGAGAGAGAAAGTCTAGAGAGAGATGCTCTGGTTTGTTAGGTGAGAATTCAATACATGTTCATTAATGAGGCAACTGATATTTATAGTGTTTGGAAATTTCCGGCTGGGGAGCATTGGTTGAGTGGGATTTCCCGAGGTTAAAAGCAAATAACCTTTTAAGGCCATCACCCTTTTTAGCCCTCGAATGGATTTTTATCCTTTTGATTAGGTCAACTTGATGGTGGGACCTACTGTTGACACCTGTGCAAGATATGGGGGGCGGGGGGTCTCATGCCTTAATTGGGTTGCTGCTTAATTTAGCCCAAACATATATGATTATAGAAAATCTGAATATCCAATTATATATTTAGTTAAGGATAAAGAACACTTTTTATAAGGAGACATCGTAACTCCCCACTACTACAAATATGGGCAAAGTGACCACAAATAAAAGACCACTTTGATGACATAAGTGATTATTTAACAAAAAACACCTAATTTTTTAGACAAGAGGTCTCTTATATTATGATAAAAAGACCTCCTTCTTAGAAATGTGGTCTTTTTGCACATCCTCAAAATCTCTAATATTAAAAAAAAAACCACTTATTTTTGTTAAGTGGTTATTTTGATTTTATACCAGTTTAGAGAAAATATGGAATTCTAAAATATATGTTAGCGGGTACAGGGATGAATTGTAAATTTAAGAACAAAAAAATAAATTAAAAGCGCCTAAATTGTTTAAAGAAGGAAGTGAGGAATAGCCTTATTCTAATTTTAAAAGACCCTAACTAAAGGAATACTTTATTCCTTCTTCACTAATCACAATTCACATCATGTTCTTCTTCCTAGAGCACCGATAGCACAGTAGAACCGCCAGATTTTGCGCGCGAACCCACCCAAAATTCCTTCGCCGGCTACTGTTGCCAGTACTCGGAATTCACCGGCCAATAGTCCTCGCCAGTCTACTCGTCTTCCCCAGCCTTTTCTCCCGCCAGTATACTCTGTTCCATTGCTAGTCTACCACCACCGCGTTATCGCCGACGACTGAATTATCACGGTAAGTGTCGATCAATCCATCTCGCATTTGTAGTTGTTTGTTTGTTATGTGTAGTTTGGATATGTATATTCATTTGAAATTTTGGAATTGGACACTAGGGTATATAATTGAATTCTCATATTTCTTTACTTAGAGTGAGTGAGTCTCGACCATCATTATTAACTCTGGAAACCAAAATTCTTGGCGTTATTTTAAACATCTAATTCTATCAATTCAAGATTTTGATCACTATCTTTTGAGTAAACGACCTCCATATATGAGATTGATTGATGATGGAGTGCAACAACATTTGAGTAAACTGAAAATATAATTTCTTTGCAATTGTTGGTCCAAATAGAAGTTTTCACGTGTCAATGGGCGATGTTTGTGTTGCATAACTAATTTGCTGTCAACGCGCTGGCTATGTAACATCTTTTCTTCTTATCTATTTGAGTGAATCACTTTCATAACAGTTGGGAATATAATGAGAAATTAGAGAGATATGGCTTCAGGTATTTTGGCTATTCCTTAATTGCTAGAAATCCTTGTTTAAGTAATATAATTTGAGGACACTTAGCGTCAGATTTGGGTTCAGATAATCACTAACTGTATCACTTTTTTTCAATTTCGAATTTTGAAATTTTAGAGGTAAGATTCTTGGAATGTTGCGTTTGAAATGCCCCATTTTTTATGTTATTTACATGTGAGTGCAAGATCTGCTTTTGGGTTGTCTTTTTGATGCCATGGATTCCTGATTATAAGTGCAATAAATCAAATTTTGAGCTAATTATAATTGAATCAATCTCAATGTTGATGCCATGGCTCGGCCCGATTTTTTTTGGCTTTGGACAAGCCAAAAACGACTTTTTAGTCTATTTTTTGGCCCGACCCGTTTTTGGCCGCAAAAGCTCGCTAATTTAGGCCCGAAATAGCGGGCTTTGGGCACAAAAATTCGGCCCGAATTTTGGCCCGGCCCAGCCAATGGGTAATTTTTTTGCTGCGGCTCGGCCCAGCCCATGATCACCTCTAATTTATATATATATATATATATCCAAATTAATGTGCAAGATACTTGAGCGAAAAGTGTCAACAAGGTGGTGTATGTGAGATGTATGGATTTTGTGATTCAAATTATATATCTCCTATGACACAAACCAATAGAGAAGAGCGAGTCGACTATCTAGCTCGTATCTTTGGCCAAAATGAAGGGAATAATGTTAATCAACTATTCTTTGCACCTTATCATGAGAAGTAAGTTTGAATTATTAAATTAATTATTAAAAGGATGGGAAGATGTTAACTGGCTATGCACACACTAAAATTTGCGGATGTGCAGTCGACATTGGATGCTAGCGGTCATTAGTGCCGTGGAATAATAGAGTGGTGTTTTGGCTTGATCCTATTGGAGCGGAAAATGATATTCGTGAATTTGCTCAAAGGACCATAAATGAGTATGTATACAAAGTACTATATATATTTAACTCATAATATTGACGTAATCATCTATTTTTTTCTTGACAATTTTTTAGGGGAATCATAAAATTTAGTCTCGTATATCGAAAGGACATCAAGAAAATGAAAAAGAATCCGACAATTAAGTGTAAAAAACCTCAGGTATGTCATTCTAATTTTTTATTATTTTGATGCATTTATATTGATGCTTATTAAAATTAATATGTAATATGACTAATTGTATAATTACCTTTATGAACAAGTGTCCTCGTCAATCCCAAGAATCTCTGGACTGTGGATATTATATATGTTGATATATGCTCGAGACTATAGAGAAAAGGCGACAAAATGGCTAGAAGTTAGCCACGATCTATACTTACCAAAAATATTTACTTTCATGATTAACAACATATTTCATATCAATTTATTTTTAAATAATTTTATTAATGCTTTGTAATACTTTGGCAGAGTTACAACTGAATTTCCTCAAAATAAGCTTGACGAGTAGAGAGGCTTATGGATCAAATACGTGGAGGAATATAAACAAGCAGATGAAGAGGAATCTGAAGAAAGTGTCGATTTTGATTAGGTGTTAAGCGGGATTAGATAGGTTATTAGTTCGAATAATGAGTTGATTAATTTACTCTGGATATGAGTTGAAAGAAATTAATAATGGCTGCTCTAGCTATCTTTTGAGAAGTTGATTTTTTGAATCTTCATATATCAATATTATTTTGTAATAAATTATGGTATTGCATCAATGAAATTTTTGTCAAGTTATATAATAATTCAAATTTTGTCAATGCAAGTGACACGCGATTTTGTAGGGAATATATCAAATATAAATTATAGGTAAATTAAATAAAACCACAAAATGGCTATAATTGTCGTTAAAAAAATGAGGCAAAGAGACCATCTGTTCTAATGTATGGCCTCTTATATCAAATTAAATATAGTATTTAAGAAGATGAAAGAGACCACATTTCCATCTAAGTGATTTTTTTGAGAAAGATAAAGAGACCACCTATAAATAATAAGTGGTTTTTTAGTACGATGAAAGAGACCACATTTGTTTTTTATGTGGTTCCTTAACCTTTTTATTTTTTCCTCTCCCCCTCTCCCTCTCTCTCACTCAACCCTATTTCCTCTCAGCCGTTTCATCATCATCATCTCTCTCTCTCTCCCTTTCCCTCTCCCTCACTCAACCGTAATAAGCCGTTTCCTCTGCTTCTTCAAATCGAATTATCTGCTTCTTCACCAACAACGAAAACACCATTTTCATCTGCTTCTTCAAATCAAACCATCTGCTTCTTCACCAACAACGACAACACTATTTTCATTTGCTTCTTCAAATCGAGCCATCTACTTCTTCACCAACAACGACAACACCATTTTCATCTTCTTCTTCAAATCGAACCATATGCTTCTTCACCAACAACGACAACACTATTTTCATCTGCTTCTTCAAATTGAACCATCTACTTCTTCACCAACAACGACGATTTTTCATCTTTTTCCCCCGACGAGCCCCTCGTATTTTCTCGCTAATGTTTTCGCTACCACTAACATGGTACTCCCTCTGTTTTTTTTTTATCATTCTCACTTTCCTGTACACGTCTCCCAATGCACTTCTTTGAACTTAAATATCTTTCATTATATATTAGTAAAAATTATAACGATTGAATATTAATAATGTACTAATTGAGACGAATCAAACAAGATCCCACATAACTATATTTTTTCTTATAGATTGAAAACAATTGAGAAGATTCTCTCTATGTATGAATAGTGCCAAGATTCTAAGTGAGAAAGATAAAAAAAAAACAGAGGGAGTATTGAAGAACGAGATTTGAAGAAAGAACGAAGTTCGCTCTGATTTTGGCGATTTAGGTTTTTTTAATATATTTAGTGCAATTTCATTCTTGTATGTTAGATCTGATTTTGTTTTTTTAGGTTCGTTTTTTTAATTTCGTTTTTTGTATGTTAGATCTGAATATTTAAGTTTTTAATTTCGTTTTTTAAATTTTTAATTCTGTATAGATTATGGTTGATTGCTTTTGTTGATTTTGTTTTTCTGTTTTTTTTTTAGTTTTCTTAAATTTCGTTTTTAGCGAAGATTCAACTCTGTATTAACACTTCATATCTTGCTGGGCTTTATTATTTATTAGTTTTGCTGAATTTCATTTTTAGCGAAGGAAGTTCTCCATTGTAAAGCAACTATTTATGTACCACTGTTATGCTTTATTCTTCTGCCTTCCATTCAGATGTTTACGTGAATTATCTTTTTTTAACAAATATTACCCCATTCGCATCGGACGTAAGACAAAGTGATGCGACGCAAATGGGTCTGACTTGCTGGGCTGTTGTGTTCATCTGCGTCGCATGTTGATGTTTGTGCGACGCAGATGGATGATTTGCGTCACACCATGAGCTATGTGCGATGCAAATGAGGCTTGCAAATGGGTTTGACTTGCTGGGATGTTGTGTTCATCTGCATCACACCATATACAACGTGCGACGCAAATAGCTTAACAATCTGCGTCGTTTCCCCATATGACGCATATCAGTATAGGGTCATCTACGTCAAGACTTGTGCCGTCGGACCCAGGTCCGATGCAAATAGGGGTCCAGGGTCCGACGCAAATCAGCCTTTTTCTACTAGTGTTAGACTATTTAAATTTTTATATTTTACATTACAAGATTTTTTTGATTAATAATATTTTAACACTCCTCCTTAAACTGAAAAATCTTGTACTCCAACTTTTCTTCTAAGATATATGAATTTTTTCGTTGTACTCCAAGTTGGCTCACTCATGAACCTTGACACAATGCTTAGAGCATGAACTATGTTTGGTCTCGTATTTGTGAGATAGATGATAGAGCCGACCAGACTTCGATATATTGATGCATCGACCTTTTCTTTGCCATCATTATTATTTGATATCCTTTTCATTAAGTGTCATTGGTGTAGCCAATGACTTACATTCACTCATGTTGAACTTCTCGAGTAGGTTGTCTTCATATTTTTCTTGTGAGAGAAATATTTTTCACGGGATTTGCTTGACTTGCATGCCAAGGAAGTATTTCATGGCTCCAAGGTCAGTCATCTCGTATAATGACATCATTGCCTTCTTAAATTCCTTAATCATTTTTGGATTAGTGCCTTTGTAGATTAGATCATCTACATAAAGGCACAATATTAGAAAATTTTGAAATCTTTGGGACTTAACATATAGTGATGGCTCACTTGGGCTTTTTGTTAAACCATTTTGGAGAAGATAGCCATCAATTTTTCTATTCCAAGCTCGAAGAGCTTGTTTTTGCTCGTAAAGGGTTTTTTGAAAGGAATATATTCTATCTTCTTGGCCTTCGATGACATAACATTAAGGTTTCTTGACATATACTTCTTTTGCAAGCTCCTCGTTCAAAAATGCGAATTTGACATCTAATTGAAAAATTGCTAGCTTGAGTTACGCAACAAGTGCAAGGATTGACCTAATTGTCTCCATGCAAACTATTGGAGCATTTTTCTCGTTTATGTCAATTACTGGTTGCTGAGAGTAACCTTTTGCAACGAGACGTGCCTTGTATTTTGGGATGGATCCATCTTTATTGAACTTGACTTTGTAGACCCATTTGAGACCGGGAATATCCTTTTCTTCAGGTTTGTCAACTAGCTCCAACGTGTTGTTCTTTTCCATCATTTTGATCTCTTCATTCATGACTTCAATCCATTTCTCTTCTTGTGTTTCTTCTTGAAAGCTTTGTGGTTCGCTGGTGAATAGAGCTATGATAGCTTGATTGCAGTGAAATCTTCAAAGTAGCTTTGTGGTTCGCTGGTGAAAAGAGCTATCGTCAGATTGTTGGAGTTGGACTATGAGAGATCGACTATGGTGTTGGACTCACAGATCCCGAGGATGTTGTTGGAGATCTCGGTAATGATGAGACGGATGATGGCTGCGTTGTTGGATGGATTGGACCTTCATCTTCACTTGAGTTTGGTAGAAGAAAATCTCTTTCACGTGGTTGAGATTCCTTCTCCGTCCACGTCCATTGTGCTCCTTCATCGAAGATGACATCTTTTTAGATGATTAATTTCTTAGATTCGAGCTCATAGAGAAGATTTCCTTTTGACTTGCTACAGTATCCAATAACAATACATTTTTCTCCTTTTCCATCGAGCCTTTCACGATTTTGTTTCAGGATGTAGGCATATGTGATGCACCCAAATAGTTTGAGGTGCTCCAGTCTTGGCTTTATTTTATGCCAAGTTTCATAGGATGTCCTACCCTTTATTGCTTTCGTGGGAGATCTATTAAGGGTATACATTCTAGTATGGATAGCTTCAGGCCAAAAATATTATGGTAAATTTGTTGCTTATACATCATATTACGGGCCATTACAACAATTGTTCTATTTTTCCTTTCCGCAACACCTTGTTGAGGTATGCGTCGTATTGTTAATTCACTTTTGATCCCATGCTCCTTACTGAAGATATTGACTTCTTTAGAAGTAAATTCTCCTCCACAATATGTTATGTCGACGATATAAGAACGGTCGACGAAGGACTTGCTGTCGACAAAAAGAGAACGACCGACGAATGACTTGCGTTCGAGGAAGAGAGAGATGCGTTCGAGGTTGAGAGGAAGAGAGGTTCAGAGGAACGGCGTGTACATGAATCGCAATAATATATTAAAATATTATTTTTTAATATTATTTTAATATATTGCTGCGGATTTTGTCAAAAACGCAGCAATGTGTCTGGTCAAAATAGTCAACCTTTTTTCAAAAAATTTACTGTTGATACCATATTGTTGTGGTTTTTGGCCAAAATCGCAGCAACATGGTTAATTTATATTATTTCTTTTCTTTTTACGTGATATATTGTCGCGTATGGGCAAAACCGCAGCAATATTACCACAACAATAAACATTTATTCTACTAGTGTATAGAAGCTGATGGTAGAATTGAGGTTGGAGGCCTAATATCTTACGACGTTAAGATTTTGGTTTTCTTTAAATTATTGTTTGCAAGTTTCGTGGACGAAACTTTTGATAAGGGTGGACGAAATTGTCGCACGCACATCGCATGCATAAGAGGCTAGTTCCCTTGGAGATAAAGGTCCGCCTTTGGCCAGAAGGAATAATCAGATCCCAACTCCCAAAAAATGGCTGCATATGATTGGTTGATATTCATCCTCCAATCATCTTGCCATGTGTCATAGTCTGATTGCCTAGCCAATCAGGTGCCTCATTCTAGGATGACATCAGATGGCAACTCTCAGATTCCAAACACTATAAATAATCTCCTCAAAATCAAGTAAAAGGCAACTCATTTGAATATTGTGCCATTACTCTACTGAAAGGTTCTCTCTCTCTCTCTCTTTCTCTCTCTATCTATATCTACACCTAATTCCATACTTGATACTGACTTAAGATTCGGAGGGAGAACCACCACTCAAACCTCTCGGGTTAGTTCCTTTTTTCTGCAGGATCAGAGTGCAAAGCTAAGGAATCGTCGCACAAGTTTCCCTGAATAACATTTTGAAGGATTTAAGTTGTTTGTCCTACAAGTGGACTAAACATGTGGGTCAATAGTTAAAAAGTAGAATGATTTTAATAATAATAGGTCATATCAAAAAATAGAAGTCTAAATAGTAGTATGAGACATATGAGGAAAAAGAGTGTAAAAAGTTTTTTAGTGCGGATGGAATATTATTTTAGCACCTGTTACGAGAGAACGTACAAAAAGTTCCTCCTCTTCTAAAGCTTGTGGCTTTAATTGAGCATCAATATTAGCAAGAGGGGGGGGGGGGTAATTTCCAATAAGATGGCACGCTAATAATACTTATGACTACCAAACAATTTAGAGTAATTCCTATGAATTCAATAAGGTAGATAATTTCCCAAAAATTGTAAATTCATATGGGAATTTGATTCCCATTACAACCAAACAAGCACTTGGATTATACTATGTTCATATCTTTTTAATGTACGCACTTTCTTTTTGATTCATTTCTTTTTAATCCACATGTGGGATCTTTTCTATTTTTGATAACATGTCCATCTATATTTTATTCTTTTTCCACCTATGTGGTCCACTTTTTAATATAATAATCCATCTTAAAGCTCCTATTCGATCCCCACTTTTCAACTTTCTCTCACTTTTTGGTTTTTCTCCCCATATTTTTCAATTTCTCACTCACACTTTTGGACTTCTTATTTGGTTCTCTTCCAAAATGAAGTGAGTAAATTTTTTAAAAAATGAAGGGATTACATATATATATATATATATATATATATATATTAAATTATAAATGTTTATATGAAAGCCATGATCTACCCCCTACTAGCTATATCGAAAACATGGTTGCTAAATACAAACTCATTTTATTACTAAATACAACCCTTTTCCTCATAACTCATTTCTCTCTCTAACTATTTCTCTCTCCATTTTCCCTCTTCTTACTCTTCGTATGTCGTGCAAATTGGTGTTGGTTCTTCCAATTCTGCATAATTATTCTTCCAATTCTCCATAATTTGTAGTTCTAATTCTCCATGATTCTCCTTCCTCCCTCTTCCTCAATAGGTTTTTCCTTCTTTCTCCATTTACATGCGGTAGAACCAACATAAAGTTTTTCATTCAATGAAACCAAAGTATCATTTGGCCGGGGGAGATTTCCGAGAGTTTTCTGTTCCTTCTAAGAGAACCAGGTCTTGTTTTTTTTTGGAAATAAAGTGCACGAAGAAACTGTTTCGTGCGATCTCCATGAAATTGAAGAAACTGTTTTATGCAATCTGTAAGAAACAGATGCATATGTTTTGTGTAATCTAGACGAAACAGAATAGTCTGTTTCGTTCAATCCGCACGGAAACAGACTCATTAGTTTCCTGTAGATTGCACGAAATAGGCAAATCGATGCATATGAATCACCCGACATTGCATAATTATGAAAAAAAAAATGAACAACTTACATCAAATTGAAATTCGTTTGGGTCGAAATTATCGTCCATTTATGTGAATTAGGTTTTATGATGATAATAGATTTTATTATACGCTTTAGTGTTTTGATATACAAAATTTATGCTTATACAATATATAAGAAATTAGGCGAACAAAGTGCTCCTATCAGTTAGAAGTAAAGCTAGACACCCCTCGTACACTTGGCTGTTGATAAATCATAAGATGGTCTAATTACCTCAACTGAAGCTCTTAGGGAAATAATGACCACATCGTCTTGATCTTTATGACCACTGAGAAATCATTTTAAATGATGGCGATTGGAGAATAAAGATTGGTAAAATTTCATAACTACTGTGAGGTCCATTTTCCCCATCAAATTCATCCCATAAAACAAAAAGGTCCCCAACATGTCGGCCAGGCCGCGTAAAGAGTTTTTCTTATCCCCACTTTCAAGTCCGGTACATCTTAGTTTATGGTGTTTTCGTCAACGATTCATGTGGTTGCAGCTTTTTTTGAGGGAATAGTAGTATACTGTGTCGATAACTATTAGTATTTGATATATAGCTATTAGCTATTAAAATTTTAGGGAAATATATTGATTTTCGATGAAAGAAGTTGTCAAACCATTAGTTGTATGTTTATAGGTAATTAGACAATAACTCAAACAAGACTTTAATCTAAAATTAATACGCTACTAACAACTATCCCAAAAGTTACAGATTTTAGCTTCTGACAACCACTGCTTGAACAATACTTGAACACTACTTCTATTGACCTACCTCTAAATGCTACCCACACTATAACCTAACGAAGCTCATTTTTTTTTCATCATTAGTGTTTTGATTGTGTCAAAATAATAGTAGCTTGTTCAAAAGCTTGCGACAAACAGCTCGTTTTTCATAATTAAAAGAAAGTTTTTGAACTATAAAAATCAAACTAAAAGGATCTAGGACAATGGTTCATCATGTTTATAACTATAATCGATCAAAATATCAACAATGGTTCAATTAATCAGATATCTAGAGGACATGTTAATCCTAGGTAGGGACTTAACGCGTTCAAATAAACATATATAGTACGGTCGCTAACAGAATCAAATTTGCTAATTCTAGGCAAGCTTCTAAAGAGTATTATCTCTCGATCTATGACTCGATATTAGCAAGATTTAATCAAATAATTGACAAGATTGCAAGTTTAAAAATATAAACACTAATCAATTAGAGATATCAATGACAAATCAAATCATCAATAACATCAATCAAGATTCATAATATATAAATATGGATTCCCAAATCCTATGATATAAAAATACTCAATCATGAAAAAAATAATAAAAACTACATCTATCAAGGAAAACATAACTAAATAAATAAATAAAAGAAACTAATTGAACTCGTGAATTAATCAAAATGAATAAAAACTAGGGTTTACTAAATAAAAAATAGTGAAAAAGAAGAGCAACTAAACTAAAACCTAAAACTAAAACTAACGTGTAGAAGAGGAGCGAGAAGGGATTTTTCTTTCCTAATCTTAATAATACTCAAGAACTTAATATGACTACGAAAGTAATTTACCAGATACCAAAAGCCTCGAATAAATCATTAATGGGCATACTAGTGATCAACGCGCACGGTAGGAGATTGCAGCAGAAAGATTGCAATCTTTCGAAAGGCATAACTCATTTGGCTAGAAGTCTCCTCAAGGTGTGCCACTTATCATTGGAAAGCTCTTCAAGTGTAGTTTAAAAATCTGATTGAATGATTCAATATCATCAACACATCAAAAGTTATGGCCAGAAGAATAGACGTGACTCCTTTTCCACAAATCTTCTAATAATGATTTTCCGATTTATTTTAGCTCAAACTCATACTATGAAATATCCAAACGATCCTTATGCAGTGCACCTTACTTCCAAGTGTTTATAATCCTCAAGCTTAGCTAATTCTACTCCATATACGTTCTTATTATTTGAAATTCATCAAAAACAAGAAAACATACCGAATAGAGTAGAATAACATAACTTAAGAATATGATACAATAATGAATCAAATTAAATATGAATATAAATGATCTAAAATGCAACCTAAATACACCTAAAAACTACATGTAAATATGACTTATCAAACTCCCCCAAGCTAAACTATTGCTTGGCCTCAAACAATTAGACATAGACATTATAAAACAAAGCCGACCTACAATATCAGACTAAAACATGGCTAAACACTCAATTGAAAACATAGGAGATATAATCACTACATTAACTAAGCATCGAAACAATCTCGAACAAAGCCGCATAACATGTCATATATTGCAATCGACTCTCCAATCATACCACATGCCATATCTCTCAAGCTAGATTTAACCAAACATGAGAAACCTCACTATAGTCATGTGCGCCCAAATTTCTCATGTGTTTAAAGGATAGATGATTACACTCAACTTAAAATAAGTCAACTTAGATGATGCATATACTCTTTAACTTTGACTTTTTGAGTCACTTAATACACAATGATCACAAGGACTTTTAAGGGTTGTAATGGGGTTAAGGTTAAAGGTATGGAAAATAATTTAGGAATTATGGTGGAAAAACCAATAAGGGGGAGCATCATATAACTGAAAACATGACCATGAAAGGTCATAAAAGCTCCATGTAACAACCAACCATCTCCATACATAATCAACTCTTTTTCTTCACAATATTCAAAACGCTTTTGTTTTTTCCCTTTTTTTCATTTCATTTTATTCATTTTTTATTTGTAATTCTTTTTCCCACTTTCAATTCAATTTCAAAGTTCACTAAACATAATTTCCATCAATCTAAACCACAAATGGAGAACTCTAATTCAATACAAACTGAACCAAAACTAATACTCGTTCCCCCAAGCTAGGCTGGGGGCAGGAATCAAATGAGGCCAATAGGTTGTAATGTAGGTAACAATCAAACATAGTCAGAAAACAGTCTCAATGGGGTTAGAGTGGATAATATGAAAAAAAAAACCTGTGGAGTTAAGATCATGAAATGAAACACCTTAATCATATCAAAATGTATGCACTATCAAATATCAAGGAGTACCAAGTCAAAATCAAGATCAATGTAACAACTGAAGAACTAATCACATATGAAATAACATAACTGACGTTGATACATCAGTTTACAGGAACAAAAGCTCACTTAGGTTAGGTGTATGTGCAGTTTAGTTAAATTTAGCCACAGAGAGATCAATCAATCTTACCACAAACAATCAATTGTGAAACAATCGTTCTATGAAGAATCATGAACAAGATGAATGACGCTTAAGAATTTTATTAATATATCAACAAATTTCTCAAAAAGTGTTTTTAGTCCCATAGATGCAACGAAAATGAAATAAAGTCTAATTAATATGAGATGAAATATACTAATACAACTACGATAGCTATACAATTTTTTTGGTTATACGTAAACTCCCACTCCTAGTGAGCGGAACAAACTGTGCAACATCATACGAAAGCAATGAAATCTACATCAGAAAGCAACAAAAGATAGAATATTCCTCCCCCGAGGTATAATTTATAGTGTCCTCACTGCAGAAGCCCATTTAGAGAAAGAACAAAATCGAAACTCAACAATCATCCAACACCGAGCACTCCCACAAATACCACCATCCACCACTAACACACCGCACAAAAACCCCAACAATCTAATGAACTAATAATTCAATCAATGTGTAAGATTCTCAATAAGATGGCATCAAAACAAAAATCCAAGCAATTACCATCAGGTATAAGTGAGAAAGATGCTTACTACCTAATTAATTGGGGAGAAGAGTTAAATATGCTCAAAGATCATGTCATAAGGCTTCATGAAGGCGAACTTGAACCAACCTGCATTACTGCCTACTTGAGAGAATCCTATAACAACATTTGATAAAAAAAAAAAGATTTGAAAGTTCATTGAGAAAAAGTAATAATAAAAGAAGAATAAACACAAAAAGAAAAAAAATGCAAAAAAAGAGAAGAAATTCATATTAATACCAAAATAATAGGAAAAGAGAAAGAAAAAGAAAGGAAAAAAAAGAGAAAGAAAAAGAAACGAAAAGATCATGGGGTAGTGTAAGTGCAAGAGACACTCAAGAGGGGGGGTGAATTGAGTATTTGTCCGAATGTTGTAACTTTTTCGATTATAGTAAGAACAGTAAAGGAATAGTTCTCTAGCAGCGGAAATAAAAGCAATGAATAAACAACACAAGGATTTAATGAGGTTCGACTTCTAATAAGTCTACGTCCTCCACTCACTCACTCTTTTATTAATCAACTCTGAGTAACAAAAGAATTACACTTAATCACTTATGCACCTATGCATAAGATGATTCCCCAACTTCCACCTATGGAAGTTCGACTTAACCACCAACTATGATGGTCCAAATGAAGTTGATCCCTGATCAACTTCCCCAACAAACTGAACTTACAGAATGCTCAAATACAACAAGTTTTTCTCTCAAAAACAAACAGCCTTACACGCTTAGAATGAGAGTAATTTAAGATACTATGTGGTATTCGGGTTTATGCTTAGATTTGAGAGTTCAGAGATGAAGTGCTTTTGCTTAGAGTATTCTAAAATATGCGTGCAAAAGCTTAAGGTTTGTGTGCTAGCAAAACTCCTTAAATAAGCCTTTGGTAAGTAAATGTTTACATGATATTATGAGAGTATATTTTCCTCGGAAATATGGAAATTATTCCAAGGAAAATATACTCATATAATATCATATAACACACTTACCAAATTAAGAAATCTTGCTCACACAAACAACCATGCATCCGTGTATTTTGAAAATAATTTTGCGCGGAAAGAAAACTTTCCTAAAATACGAATTCATGAAGTAAAACCTTGAGGACTGGTTCAGATCTGTTCCCAGACTGTTTCAATCAACCAATTTTACTTGTAGTTGTGTATGACAAGTAACCGAGGTTTCTTGTCATCCACAACTAGCTCATTCTCTAGTTTCAAACCTTTATAGTGCATCAAACCTTTATACCACTTACATTGCATCTAAGACCTAAATGCTACAACTTGATCTTGGTCTTCATGCAATTCTTCAAGACTTGGCTTCACTAGCTTCGTCTTTCTATCCATTGAACTCGTACTTTGGCACCTACACATGTAAACAGAAACATGCATGCAATATAATAGTTCAATGTGATGTCATCTTTCAAAACTCAAAATAGGGAACTTAACAAATTCCCCCTTTTTGATAATGACAAACCCTGAAGTTCCCCTGCAAATAATATCATTAGTTTTGGGAACTTTTTCAAACAAATTGAATTCTTAAGATAAGAACTAAGCACTGGTCTCGTACTGTTCCTGCAGATTAAGCATCATTTACAAGTACACCAGTTCACAACTAACTGACAGCAGTTTAAGAAAGAGTTTCTAAGTACCATAGGCAAATACTATTAGACTCAGAGCTCTTAGACTTAAACATGCATTCGCAAGAAGAACATCAGTAGTTGTTCAGACTTATTTCTAAGTCATTAGGGTGAAAAGAAGTAAAGTGCTTTGAATACAACATCCAAACCACTTCTGGTCTGTCACCTCTAACAAGGCACTAGCCTTGTTCTAGTTGCTGCAACACACACAGGTTGTAACACCAGACCTGCTTCCCCTAAGAGTAGTGAAAATATCACAGAACTTCACCGACTTCCCCCTTTTGGCATCATCAAAATAAGTCAAGGGTACTATCAAAGGAACAAAACACAAGCAGTAGATAACTATAAGTCAACCAATAGGCAGCTCAAACAGCATTCTAGGGATGCTGATGCTACCAAAGTTCCTGCAGAGTACCAAAAGCTATTTGTCCTAAATAAGAGTTATTACAGACCAGTAGTAGACCAAATTACATAAGAGCAAATGTTTTTGTAATTTGGAAAAAGGGGATAACCATAGATAAAGTTCAATAAAAAGAGAGGGGTCAGCAGCAAAATAGAATAAGAAGAGAAGAAATCAATCAGCTCCAGAGTCATTTTCAGTCCCATCATCTTCTTCCTCCTCAAGATGCTCTGAAACATCTTCTTCGTTTTCTTCCTCCTCCTCTTCTTCTTGCTCTTCCTCCTCCTCTTCTTCTTGCTCCTCGGAAACCAGTTCATCATCATCTTCATCACCAGCAGCATGGGATGACTCTTCCTTTGCCTCAGAATCCTCTCTGCCCTGAATACCAGCTTTGTCAAGGCGAACCTTACCTCTCCTGTAGGATTCTTGAAGAGCAGTGCAAAGTTGAGTAACACTATTCAGCATATTCTGCATCATCTGGTTCTGGTCACTCAACTGTTTCACCAAGGCATAAGTAGCCTGAACTGATTCGTACTGGTCCCTTCACCAACATCAGCACCCTTTGCTTCACTTTTCATTTTAGAACACCACCTGCATATGACATCCCTTCTGACCTATAATCTGATTCGTAAGGTGAGACATGGTGCCATAGTCTCCCACCATACGAATTTTCCAATGAGTGAAACTAAGGTCAGCCATCCTCCATAGGGCAGTGCATGCTTAGCCTTCTCCACACAGCAGATCATGTGACCCAATATCATAGCAGGGAGGTTGACTGGAATATGTTCCATGAGACAGTATATGAGAACACTATCCATCAACCGGACACTCATGCGGCCTTGTGCTCTGGGAAACACAATCTTTGAGGCTATGGTATGAAAGATCCTCATGATGGGCTCCCTTAAGTGGCCAATGGTGTACCCCTGCTTAGGGTCAGGTGGACCAGTGAACAACCTGGTCTGGATCTGTTCTGCTGTGAGGCCTTTAACTGTGGGCCAGTTCTCCCTTGAGTACTCATCAAGTCCCTTTTTGGGACTTTGAGAATTTCAGCCAAAATCTTCTCAGATAAATTAATGGGAGTGCCCTTAACAAAAGCAAAGTAGGACCCATCGTCCTTAGTATGCAGGTGTTCATAAAATTCCTCAACCAAAGGCATAAACACATCAAGTTCTTTGGCAAAAACACAGACCATTTCTGAAATCTAAAGCTTCCTTAACCTCATGCAAGAATTTCTGACAACCCAACTCTTTGCAACAGAAAAACCAACCAGAATAGACCTATCCCTCAAATCATACAAAGGCTCGGGAGTGAGACTTACTTTTCTTGGGTTTAGAACCTCTCAGCAACAATAGCAGCAACTTCCTCTTTTTGTCGGCTGGGAACAGTTCTGGTCTGGTTCCTGCACAATCTCCTTGCCTTTGGAAGATTCAGCACCTTCCTAGCAACCGTCTTTATCTTGTGCCCTTGCTAGCAACAGCCTTAACACCTCCTTCTTAGAACTTCCCCCTCAACATCAGCACCTTCCTTCTTCTTTAATTTCTCCACTATTTGGGTTATTTTAGGGGTAGAGATTTTGGGCTTGGTGGTTTTGACTGGCTGTTTTGTGGGGATGGGTTTGGTAACCGTCTTCTCAACAGACTTAACGCTTTTGATGGCGGTTTCTTGGCAGCAACCTTCTTTGCCTTTTCAACTACAACATCCTCCTTCTCAATTTCTTCCTCCATCTCCTGATTTTCCGGTTCAGACTCACCCACCGGCTCCGACTCCTTTTCAGATTCTGACTCATCTCCTCCGACTCCTCTGGCTTAGACTTCTCAACCGGTTTTGGTGGAGCCTTTGATTTTGGTGTGACAGGCTTTTTGGGAGTGGTGGTTTTTGTAACTTTGGGAGTGGCGGTTTTGGTGATTTTGGTTGATTTTGGAATAACCGCTTTTGTGGTGGTAGATTTTGTGGTGATTTGGGTGCAGTTGTTTTTGTAGTGGTGGATTTTGTGGTTCTGGCTTCTTGGAATTCCTTCGTATTAAAGGTCTTCTTCCTCATCTTCAACCTCTTCCTCCACAATCGGATCCTCCACTGGTTCAGCCACTTCCTTTGCTTTCTTAGTTCAATTTCAGGAGATTCTTCAACCTCCTTTTCGACCAACCTAGTACCCTTCTTTTTGACATGATGAGACTGAATTCCTCTGTTTTGAGCACTTAGAAAAGAAAAGAAAACTTGAACAATTTGTGTTTCAAGAATTCGAGAAAGAAATTAGGGTTTGATCGAGAGAAAGTACGCAACTAAAGAAAAAAATCAGGAAAATATGTGATCAAAGAGAATAAGAGAGAAATAAGGAAAGTATGATCACATTCAAGAATATATATATAAGATGGTAAGAAAAAAAAGCAAACGGATGTATCCGTTCTTCGCAAACCGCAGTTGCCTTAATTACAACTGTCACTTCATTTATTTTCCTAATTTGAAATTTGAAAATAACAAATATTCAGAGAATAACCGCCTCAAGAATCTGGTTCCCAAGTGGTCTGCAACTGGTCTGTGCCAACTTACCTTTTTAAGACTTATGCTTAAGTACCCAAGTACTAAGATGATCAGTTCAGCATCGCATAAGAACTTTGTAAGCCCTAAAAACAAAAGAAAAAAATGTACAAAGAAAAAGAATATATACACAAATTGACATCATTTGACTAGCCAAAGGGACAAGTCAAGACCTAAGAGCTCATTGTCTAATCTTAATCATACCCAACAAGGTACGAAGCTTGATGAACACTTCTCTGCTCAAAGGTTTTGTAAATATGTCAGCTAGTTGATCTTCTGACCTGCAAAACTCCAACTCAACATTACCTTTTTCAACATTGTCCCTTAGAAAATGATGCCTAATCTCAATATGCTTGGTTTTAGAATGCTGGACAGGATTTTTCGAAATATTGATTGCACTTGTGTTATCACATAAAATAGGAACACTTCCGAAACAGACCCCAAAATCCTTTAGTTGTGACTTTATCCACAAGAGTTGAGCACAGCACAAAGCAGCAGCAATGTACTCAGACTCAGCTGTGGATATGCTACAGAATTTTGTTTCTTAGATCCCCATGAAATGAGACAAGAGCCTAAGAAGTGGGCCATTCCAGAAGTATCTTCCTGTCCACAATAAAACCAGCAAAGTCAGTCTCTGTGTATCCAATGAGGCTCATGCTGCTCCCTTTGGATACCACAAACACAAATCATCAGTACCATTGAGATATCTAAGAATCCTTTTAACAGCCTTTAGGTGAGATTCTTTAGGGTTGCTTTGAAATCTCGCACACAACCCTACTGAAAACACTATATCTGGCCTACTGGCTGTTAAGTAAAGCAATGAGCCAATCATACCTCTGTATAGCGTGCCCTCAACATCCTTTCCCTTCTCATCAAGGCTCAATTTTGTAGAAGTTGGAATAGGTGTTTCATAGGACTTGCTATCTTGCAGACCATACCTCTTCACAGCTCCTTGAGGTATTTCTGTTGATGGATCATGATTCCATCTTTGGTTTGCTTGATTTGAAGCCAAGGAAGAATCCAGTTCTCCCATCATACTCATCTCAAATTCGCTCTTCATCAAATCTGCAAACTCATTACACAAATCAGGATTAGTAGCTCCAAACAAAATATCATCAACATATATTTGGACCACTAACAGATCAGTTCCCCTTTCTTTCAAGAATAGTGTCTTGTCAACTGATCCTCTCTTATAGCCATTTTCTAAAAGAAAACTGGAAAGTCTCTCATACCAAGCTCTAGGAGCTTGTTTGAGACCATAAAGAGCTTTGTCGAGTTTAAAAACATGATTTGGCAAGTCACTATCCTCAAAACCAGGGGGTTGCTTTACATAAACATCTTCTTTCAAATAACCATTAAGAAAGGCTGTCTTAACGTCCATTTGAAAGAGTTTAAAGTTCATTTGAGCAGCAAATGCAATTAATATCCTGATAGCTTCAAGCCTGGCTACTGGAGCAAAGGTTTCATCATAATCAATTCCTTCTTGTTGATTAAACCCTTGAACCACTAGCCTAGCTTTGTTTCTGACTATAATTCCTGAATCGTCCAATTTGTTCCTGAACACCCATTTAGTTCCAATAACAGACATGTTCTCCGTCCTGGGTTCAAGATGCCATACTTGATTTCTCTCAAACTGATTGAGTTCATCTTGCATGGCTAGAACCCAATCTGGATCCGTTAAAGCAACCTTATAGTCAGTAGGTTCAACATTTGATAAGAAGGAATAGAATGCACAAAAGTTTTGCAAAGTAGAGTTCCTTGTCTGCACCCCCTTGTTAATATCACTAATGATTAGATCAGTGGGGTGAGAGGACTTGTACTTAAAAGATTTGTTCATATCAAGTTTGCATTTGTGCCTTCTAATGTTGAACCTGTTCCTGTACTGGTTCCCCCTGTCTCATTGTTGTTTTGAGCAGGTGAACCAGTTTCCATAGTGGTCTCATCTGCATCATCTTCATGTGGATGAGCATCTGAGTCACTATCTCCTTCCCTTACCTCTTGAGCTACCTGATTCTGTGCTGGACCAGACTCTTCCTCTCTATGAGAGTTGTGTGGTGAGCCTGGTTCAGCACCTTCTTCATCCTTAGCTCCCTGTAAAGTTCAGCATACCAATTTCGAACTCATCAGCATCTTCAACCTGCACATGCTTGCTGAACATGTTAGTCTCATCAAACAAGACATGGATACTTTCTTCAACACACAAGGTTCTTTTATTGAAAACTTTGTATGCCTTGCTGTGTGAAGAGTATCCAACGAAAACAGCCTCATCACTCCTAGGATCAAACTTGTCCAAACTTGATTTACCATTGTTGTGTACAAAACATTTGCACCCAAAAATACGTAAATGTACAATGTTTGGTTTTCTTCCCCTAAGGAGCTCATAAGGTGTTTTCTTCAGTAAAGGTCTCAACATTACCCTATTCAAAATATAACACGCAGTACTCACAGCCTCAGCCCAGAAGTTTCGAGGAAGACCACTCTCTAGAAGCATTGTTCTTGCCATTTCTTCTAGAGTGCGATTTTTCCTTTCAACCACTCCATTTTGTTGTGGAGTTCTAGGAGCTGAAAAATTGTGAGATACACCATGATCATTACAGTAGGTTACGAAGCTGACATTGTCAAATTCAGAACCATGATCAGACCGGATAGAGACCAGTTGATGACTAATCTTGTTTTGGACTGTTTTACCAGAATTTCAAATTCTTCAAAAGTTTCATTTTTAAACTTCAAAAAGATTGTCCAAGTGAAACGAGAATAATCATCAACTAACACAAACACATAACTATGACCATTTCGACTTTGCACACGCATGGGCCACACAAGTCCATGTGTACAAGTTCGAAAGGTCTAGTTGTGCTTACAAACTTCTTTGGCTAAAAGAGGACTTGACATGTTTACATTTAGCACATTCATGACAAATATGATCTCAGCAAACTTGATGTTAGGTAAACCTGTCACCAAGTCTTGAGATCTCAGTTTATTGAGCAAGAAAAACTTACATGTCCAAGTCTCTTATGCCACAGCCAATGATCATCCTTTATAACACTAAGACAAGTGGCACTGGTCTTTGGAATCTGACTTAAAAATGTTATGTAAACATTGTTATGTCGAAATCCCTTGCAGACCAGTTCCCTTGTTTCAGTGTTGACTATATGACAAAGATTGGTTTCAAATTCAACATGGTTTCCTTTGTCACATAGTTGAGAAATGCTCAAGAGGTTATGTTTCAAACCTTCTACAAAGTAAACATCATTAATAGCTTGAGAAAGTGTCTTACCAACTTTACCTATACCTTTAATCAAACCTTTGCTATTGTCTCCAAAGGTGACACTTCCTCCTTCATAGGCTACGAGTGAGAGAAATTGACTTTTATCTCCTGACATGTGTCTTGAGCAACCACTGTCCAAATACCAGTATGGTTTTGCTCTCACTCTAACCTGCAAACAAATCAAGGTTTAGTTTTAGGACCCAGATTTTCTTGGGTTCCTTGTCCTTGGAAACTGGTTTGACTCTGTCCTTTCTAACCCAGATTTGTTTTACATTGGTCTTCTTTGTTTTATCATGTTTTCCATTGTTAGACCAATTGTGTGTGTGACCCTTCTGATAAAGGTCATTGTGAACATGAGACTGATTTCTTTTATCATGTTTTTGCTTAGTCCAACAAGTATTACTAACATGACCATTCTTACCACAGTAGGTACCTACTGTGCATGTCCTTTGCAAACACGTACTTACCTCTCTTGAATTCAGAAATCCAAGTCTCATCTCTTCCCAACTTTGGTGGCTGTTGGGAACTGGTTCCAGAATACCCTAATCCAAACCTCTGAGGATTACCAGGTTGTGAGGTCAGAATGTTTAAAGTACTCTGAGCATCGAGAACCTGTTCATCTGTCTCAAGCAGTCACTCAAATCCTGTTCCTTGGTTTCAAGTTTCTTAAGTTGAGCTTCATTAAATTCTGCAGCAATGGCAAGATCCAACTTTGCCTTATGAAGCTCATCCTTAAGTTTTGAAACCAGTTCTGGATCTATCAAGTGGTCGCAATGTTCTTGCCTTTTCTTAGTTGTATAATTCGGATTGAAGATCACAATCTTACCCTCATATTCCAAACATAAGTCTTCAACATTAACACTAGGACCACTTGTGCTAGCAAAGAAGCTTTCAAATCCACATACTTATTGAACAATTCTTCCACATCATCAATCAGATAATTATGAGCTAAAGTTAAATCAGAATGTTCTAAAGTAAAGCTTTTCTGTTTGAGTAACTCGAAATTTATACCTTCAACTTCAGCCTCCTTGAGTTTACTAAATCCTCTATCATGTTTTGATAAAAATCAGTTTTTGAAAAATCTGATTGAGGTCTTAGCATCTCAAGCTCAATATTCTTCTGATCCAAACTTATTTCAAGCTCTGAAATTTTTTCTTTCAGTTCTGTACAAATAAGTTCAAGTTCAGCAGGCATGCTTCACTTAGGTCTAAGTTTCGAGTTACTCTCTCAACTTCTTTTTGTTAGCTTTATAAGCAGCATTACCTTTAACATTTTGTTCAATAGCAGAATCAATAAAATCTAGTAACTCATCTCTATCACAATATCTCATTTGTTCTTGCATATTAGAATAGTTACCTGTTCTTCGTCGGAAGAGCTGCTTCCTGCCATGAGACACATGTGTCTTTCTTTCCTAAACTGGTCTGCTTCTGGTCTATGTCTCCAATCAGCAGTCACACACATTAGGGCTTCATCTTCCTCGCTTTCACCACCTGAATCAGAATCACCCCAGGCGGCTAGCATAGCCCTCTTAGTCATTTTCTTCTCTCTCTGTCCTCCTTTATCATTCCATGCTGGACAATCCTTGATCATGTGTCCAGTTTCTCCACATTTGAAGCAACCAGTGCTGAACTGGTCTTTTCAAGTTGCCCTTGTTCTTCCAAGACTTCCCCTTAATGCGTTCTGAGACTCCTTCAAACCTCTTAGCCATGAGCCAATCTCATCGAGATCTTCATCATTTCCTCACCTTTAAAGCTAACCCACGACTTTTGGTTGTGCTTTCCTCCTTTGAATCCACCAACATCTCATGAGTCATTAATGACCCAATAAGTTGTTCTATGGACAAGGTCGTTAGATCCTTAGCCTCCTGAATAGCAGTCACCTTGGGCAGCCATTTACCTGTCAAACTTCTCAAGATCTTTCTCACCAAATCTTCATTAGTAAAGTTCTTTCCAAGAGATTTAAGTTCATTGATAATTGATAAAATGAGAAACATATCTCTTATATTTTCATCTCGTTCATATTTAGACATAAGCATATCAACTTTAGATCTCCTGACTTCACTAGTGCCTTCATAGGCTAATTCTAGGTTTCCCATATTTCCTTAGCAGTAGAGCATGCTAAGATACGCTTACCTCATTATCACAATACCTTGTTGAAGTAGAGACATGGCCTTTGCATTCTTCTCGAGAGTCTTCAGATTGTAGTATGTACTCACTCTCCTTCTTCTCTGTTCCATCTGAATTGTTAGCCACCTTCTTTGGCCCATTCTTGATGATCATCCAGCACTCATAGTCTGTGCCAATGATCAGATTTCTATGCAATTCTTCCACCAAGAATAGTTGGTTCCATTGAACTTTGGCAACCTTGATCCTCCGGGTCCACTAGTCATTTCTTGAGAAGTCATTGTGTCTACCTTCTCTAGGTGTTACACTTTCAAGAAGTTAAGCTCTAATACCAATTGTAAGTGCAAGAGACACTCAAAGGGGGGGGGGTGAATTGAGTGTTTGTCCGAATGTTGTAACTTTTTTTATTATAGTAAGAACAGTAAAGGAACAGTTCTCTAGTAGCGGAAATAAAAGCAATGAATAAACAACACAAGGATTTAAGAGGTTCGACTTCTAATAAGTCTACGTCCTCCACTCACTCACTCTTTTATTAATCAACTAGTAACAAAAGAATTACACTAATCACTTATGCACCTATGCACAAGATGATTCCCCAACTTCCACCTATGGAAGTTCGACTCAACCACCAACTATGATGGTCCAAATGAAGTTGATCCCTGATCAACTTCCCCAGCAAACTGAACTCACAGAATGCTCAAATACAACAAGTTTTTCTCTCAAAAACAAACAGCCTTACACGCTTAGAATGAGAGTAATTTAAGATCTATGTGGTATTCGGGTTTTGCTTAGATTTGAGAGTTCAAGAGATGAAGTGCTTTTGCTTAGAGTATTCTGAAAATATGCGTGCAAAAGCTTAAGATTTGTGTGCTAGCAAAACTCCTTAAATAAGCCTTTGGTAAGTAAATGTTTACATGATATTATGAGAGTATATTTTCCTCGGAAATATGGAAATTATTCCAAGGAAAATATACTCAGTATAATATCATATAACACAATTACCATAATTAAGAAATCTTGCTCACACAACAAACCATGCATCCGTGTATTTTGAAAATCAATTTTGCGCGGAAAGAAAACTTTCCTAAAATACGAATGCATGAAGTAAAACCTTGAGGACTGGTTCAGATCTGTTCCCAGACTGTTTTCAATCAACCAACTTTTACTTGTAGTTGTGTATGACAAGTAACCGAGGTTTCTTGTCATCCACAACTAGCTCATCTCTCTAGTTTCAAACCTTTATAGTGCATCCAAACCTTTATACCACTGACATTGCATCTAAGACCTAAATGCTACAACTTGATCTTGGTCTTCATGCAATTCTTCAAGACTTGGCTTCATTAGCTTCGTCCTTCTATCCATTGAACTCGTACTTTGGCACCTACACATGTGAACAGAAACATGCATGCAATATACTAGTTCAATGTGGTTTGTCATCATTCAAAACTCAAAACAGGGAACTTAACAGGTAGAACTGAGAAGTGTGACGGGGGTGAAGAATGACGGAGGCTGTGATGATGGTGGTGCGGTGGTTGATGCTGGTTGTTGGCAGACACGAAGTGGGGACAGAGGAGGGGAGTAGCAAATGTGAAGTGGAGGAGAAGAGGCGGAGAAAGGAGGGAGGTGCGCGCGAACCGACGCGCAATGACGGGGGATGATGGTGTGCTGGTGGTCGACAAGAGAGAAGGAAGGGTGAGTGAGGAGACAAAGGTGGGGTTGCAATGGGTTGGTTGGTGCCGGCAAGGAGAACTGGTGGTGGGAGACACTGTTTAGAGAAAGAAGGAAGCTCGGTGGTGGTCGCAAGAGGAATGAAGGAGAAGGCATGAAGGACTGTGCATCAGTGCGTGTGAGGAGAACGAAGGAAAGAGAAACAATGCTGGTATTATCTTATCTTATCTTATTTTAATTTTATCTTATTTTTTCTAAAATAAGTGAAAATAAGTTGAACAATTATCATATCATATCATATCATATCATACCATTTCATATCATATCATATCATATCATATCATATCATATCATATCATATCATATCATATCATATCATATCATACCATACCATACCATACCATACCATACCATACCATACCATACCATACCATACCATACCATACCATACCATACCATACCATACCATACCATACCATACCATACCATACCATATCATACCATACCATACCATACCATACCATATCATATCATATCATATCATATCATATCATATCATATCATATCATATCATATCATATCATATCATATCATATCATATCATATCATATCATATCATATCATATCATATGTTATCTAATCTTATTTTTTTTTTTGGAAATAAGTTAAAAAAATAAGTTGAACATAACATAGTCTTAATTAAGCTTATTGAAATGAGCTTTTTGTGCAAATAATTATCCTGAATACTTAATTAGTTTTTTCAAATTGAGCTTGGAATACATAGACAGACTTTGAGTTCTAGAAATAACTTTGGGCCTAATTTTTCAGATTGCTCTCCTTTAATTTGGATCGGACCAATCAGAACAAGAATATGTTTCATCATTGGGTACTAAAATGGGGAGACAAAATTATGTATGTATACTAAAAAGTACAATATATAGTATAAACTCTTAATTAAACAATATACACATAAGCATGATACTATTGAACTTCAAACTTACTAATGTACAATTTTTCTTTTGACATGTAGTATGAATTTAGCAATTAGGAGCCCTTTCTCCCGGTCCAAGGGGTATTATTATTAATTAAAATTACACTAAGACTCCGTTTGGTAGGATGTAAAACATTTTTAGTGTAAAAATGATTTTCATGGAAAACAATTTACAATGTAAAACACAATTCCAAAATTATTTTTCCGTTGTTTGGTTCCATGTAAGAAAAATGATGAAATGAAAGGAAAATGAAAGGGAAAGTAAGAAGGTAGTGAGAGGAATGTACAAGAGAGATAAGGAAAATAGTTTTCCCATCATTTTGAAAGAAAAATGGTTTTCCATCATTGTGAGAATAAATTTATCCCAAGGAAAAATGGTTTTACACTCTTTTGCCTACCAAACAATGTAAAATTGAAAACAGAGGAAAACAGTTCTCCAAAATTACGTTTTACGCCCTACCAAACGAAGCCTAAATTCAACCAAGTAAGGTTGACTCACTCGATAAGCTTCTTATACCTTCTAGTGATTTGAGGTTGATGTTGCCAAATGAGGATAGTTTGGATGGGGGAATTTTACTAGTGTACTCTTCAACTATCAAGTATCAAACTCTCAAAATACTCGACAAATAAGCTATGAGGATTTAGCCACTTAAGATTTTTTTTCTCTTACCGTAACTTCTCTTTAAGAAAAATCAGAAATATTCGTTTGACGTACGTCATAGTTCCGTAGGAGTATCATCTACTCAATTTGATTTGTGTGGACATGATTCATAGTAAAACTAGTATGCACCAAACTCACGTTCGTGAATCGTGACACATATTAATATAATACACAAAAACTCACTATATCACAAACAAATACACTATATAAGAGATAATTACATTATATCACAAACAAATACACTATAACACAAAGAAACACTATAGCTCTTGCAAAAAAAAAAAAAAAACACTATGGCAAGGAGAAACACATTACATCACATACAAACACACTATATCAAAACTGACAATATTATCCTAAACTTTTAACAGAGGTTCAATTGTACAATCAACTATAATACATAGAAACACACTATATCACAAACAAATACACTATATTAGAAATAAATACACTAGATTACAAAGAAATTAAGACACTATAGCACAAAGAAACACTATCACAGAGAAACACACTATACCACACACAAACACACTATATCGAAACTGACAATATAATCCTAATTTTCTATAACAGGTTCAATTGTACAATAAACTATATCACCAAAGTCGAAAAACAGAGTAAGGGATTGTTCTCCCCAGCTTATTTTCAGTTAAGTTCACTTCAATTCAATTCAATTCAATTCAATTCAATTCAGTTCAGTTCAGTTCAGATTAGTTCAGTTCAGTTCAGTTCAGTTCAGTTCATTTCAGTTCAGCTCTTGATAATACTTTTACTCTCACATATCACTATTCATTTCAGTTCAGTTCAATTCAGTTCAGTTCAGTTCAGTTCAGAGTCCAGCTGTTTTATGCCGAAAAGAACAGACCTTAAGAACTTGAAAAGAGAGAAAATGAAGCAATTATGAGGAAAGTTGAAAATATAAGTAAATCTTAAGAGAGAGAAAGACAAAATAATAAAACTTGTAATCATAACCTCCTACATAACTTTTGTCTGTATCCGGTGCAGACTATGGTACTCACTATGGAGCACGGACTACTATATATAGAATTTCCCCCTCTATGATGGTCACACACCATCTCCCTGGTAAAATACATTCAAAACCAAAAACTGATCTTTTATTCACTACATTCCTCCACTAACTAAAACCCTTACAGAAAAAAAAAAAGATGGATAGAGGCCTCTTCCACCACCACAAAAACGACGAGGGGAAGCACTCCGACTACTCGGAAAACACCGGTGGCGGCTATGGCTCCACTGAAGGACCCCGTTATGGCTCAGACTACAACACCGGAGGTGGCTATGGTTCCACCGAAGGTAACCGTTATGGCTCAGACTACAACACCACCGGTGGCGAAGGCAACCGTTATGGCTCAGACTACAACACTGCGACCGGTGGTGGCTATGGTTCAACTGAAGGCAACCGTTATGCCTCAGACTATAACACTGCGACCGGTGGTGGCTATGGTTCCACTGAAGGCAACCGTTATGGCTCAGACTATAACTATAAGGCCCCTGGTGAGGGTGGCTATGGCTCCACTGGGGGCAACCGTTATGGCTCAGACTATAACTATAAGGCCCCTGGTGAGGGTGGCTATGGCTCCACTGAGGGCAACCGTTATGGCTCAGACTATAATACTGCGACCGGTGGCGGCTATGGCTCTACTGAAGGTGACCGTTATGGGTCAGACTACGACAAAACCGGTGGCGGAGTTGGTGGTTATGGTCCATCTGAGACAAAGGGGTATGGAGGCGAAGGAGGTTACAGAAAGAGTGATCAAAGTGGTGGGAGTGAAGAGCCACGAAGGGATTATGAGAAAGAAGAGAAGCATCACAAGCATCTTGAGCAGATTGGTGGACTTGGAGCTGTTGCTTCTGGTGCTTATGCTCTGGTAATATGATCTATATTTTTTCTTTAAATTAATGGGATTTTTCATTCTACTGGTCATATGAATTATAGGATCATGGTTTTAATCTCTCTTTTTATTGGTTGTTTTTATTTCTATATAAGAAAAAAATGGTATTTGATGGTTCTTATTTCTATCACATATCATTTGTTGCTTGCTGATTCAACAGTTTCTTCTGTCTAAATAATACTTGTTAATGTTAGTAAAACAAGATTTTGTTAGCGAGATTAAGAGAGATGTGAGGTGGAACGAACTTGAGTTTTATAGAATAGATTGATTTCGATAAGTTAAATTAGAGGAATTATCTTATACTAAGTGATAGCTAGCTGATTGGGGAACCATTTTAGCTACCTTAAATGATAAGGTACTAACATATTTTAGGTGCTAAAATGATTAGTAGTGTTTGGGGAGCACCTAAAATAGAATTTCAGGTGGCTAAAATGACTTAAATGATAAGTTAAAAATTTTACCTTTTCAATTCACAATCAGGTGACTGAAATTTTGAAAAATCTTTCCAAAATTTTGACAACAACTCATTTTGCTAAAATAATTTATCAACTTAATCAACTAATTTTGCTAAACAATTAAACTAATCAGTTACCTTATCAGTTTCAGCACCTTGTCAGTTTCAACTTTATCTTATCAGTTTCAATTAACTTATCAGTTTCAGTTTATTTTCAGCTAGTAATGCCAAACAGAGCCCAAATTCTTTTCCTATGATTTATGAAGGCAAAAAGTCTAGTTTGTAATATTAGAAAACATAAGGTAAGATCACAGTCAGTCACCCCACCGTTAAGGCTATGTTTGGCAACACTGGCTGAAATGGAGGTGAAACTGATAAGGTGGTTGAAACTTATTAGGTAGCAGCTGAAACTGTTAAGGTGCTGAAACTGATAAGTTAGCTGATTGCATAACCCGTTTGGTAAAATTATAAATGACTATAGCTAAAATATTTTTTTAAGGCTTAAAAAGATAAAAAGCAAATAAAAAAAACAAAAAAATTTCAACACCTGATCTCCGACGCTATAGTTTACTCGAACTCAATTTCAGTCAAATTTTGGACTTAAATATTATTTAAGTTCCTCCACCAAACACCACTAATCATATAAGGTGACTTATAATTATAACACCTTATCATTTAAGTCACCTGAAATGCTTTCCCAAACAGAACCTTAGTAGTACTACCATGCATATCGAGAACACCAAATAAAAATCTGTGGCCCAGGGCCGTCTTAAACATTTTGGGGGCCCTGTTCCATATTTAAAATGAGGCCCTAATAAAAAAAAAGTGCGATAATCAATTTTTTTAAAATTATGATTGTATAGAAAAATGGATCGTTATTGCAAAACTATGTGTGTAAGTGTAGCTGATAGAAGCATTCTCATTTCATATTCTCATTCCCATT